>NC_081406.1:502864045-503004045 GCF_030272615.1 Cryptomeria japonica
GTAGGTGATTGCTACAAAAACAAAGATTTAAAAAGCCCTCATACAAAGCATAACAAAGCAAATAACTCGGAAAAATCCAAGAAATAACTAACCTTATATTTCTTAATAAAATGAAATACAAATTCATCAATTGCAAAATATTAGTCACTTAGGCTTTACAACTCTACAAGCTAGAGCTACTAGTTTTGCTATGTAAGCTCTATATTGAAGGACTCAACTTTGTAATGCCTAAACACTAGCCCAAGTCTCCCTTTTATAGCACACTTGTGCCTCTTGGGAATCCCACACCCCCTCTTGAAGATCAACACATGGTCAATAGATGTATCTTGAACTTTCCCAAATGGACACCTAAGGTGGTGTCTCTTCAATTTTCCAAAGTGAGCACCCAAAGAGGTCATTTTTTCCCATTCTCTTTGTAACCACTCAATACGTGTGGAAGCTTGACTCTTCCCCTTCCCCAACTCCACACCAAGATGGAGATTTTCTTTATTTTACATTAGAAATAATATAAATATATGCCCATAGAAATTACATTTGACTTTAGATATAAATCACAAATATTAAATAATTTCAACATGTCCCCTTAAACACTAGCCTAGGTACATGTAAACTTAAGTAGCTTGCATTTAATGTTATTTCCCCTAAACTTAACATAATTAAATAAACAATATTTTTGGATGATGCAGATTGCCCTACATCGTTGGATGTTGTTGCTTCAGGCTCATTCCTTGGTCCTTTTACTATCCACGTTTAAACATGCTTTCATGCACTTCACCTTACTCCATCCCTATCAACATGATTTTTTATATATTCATTTATTGCACCCATGATGTGCTCATACATTTACCTACCACCTCAAAATTTGCACTTCCTTGTCTCTAGCCAATCCTCCCACACATGGAAGTGGTCCAATGTCTTGTAAAGTTGAAGTTTCCTTTTATAATACAAAATTAATGTAGAAATAAGAGTATATTTTTTGTTATGTGGAGTGTTGATAAGCGACCTCACACTGCAATATTGTAAAATATCACAGGAGAATGTTGTCAATAAAAGTTTTTTAATGGTCATCTAGGCTATCTTAAGCATTGTCTTTAACACGAAATCTAAATGTAAACAATAGTTGTTTTAAATGATAATGGCACTAAGCAAGGACAATAACCATTTATGGAAAATGATCTTAGATTTGTGTAAACAAAAAATATTATTTCCTAACCTGTTACCTAGGTCAATTAATTCAATGTTCTTAAAAAAACACAAAGATAAATCAGAATGTTTAAGTGTTAATTCTGGGTTTTAAATGTAAAGGAATGATACTCATATTTGTGGGAACAATAACAAAGAATTTAGCTTGATGTTAGATTCTATTTGTCTTGGTATTGACAATTGACTCGTTTAGAAATCTTCTTGGGATTATAAAAAAAGTTGAAGTCCATGGATTGAAAATGTGCCTTGTAGAATTGATCTTGCCCTCCATGTGAATGGATGTGATGTGTGAAAGTGATATACAACCTATAGAAATGAATATGTTGACAATGGATAGATGGTACAAGTTTCACTTTGTTTTGTGCTCTTTGTTGATTGCTAAAGGCTATCAATATTGAACAATGCCTTGAGAAAACTATTAGATTATTAGGACCAAGTATTTTTAGCTCAACTTCCTTCATTGGACTAACTTATCATTCATAGAAATGTTTCCAAACAACTCTTTAGTCATCCAAATGGCCTAGAATGATTTGATGTAGGATTAGTTTAAGTGCACTTCAAAGTGTAGTGTTCTTAGAATGATGTTTCATTTAACTTGTAGGATTTTCAAAGAATTGATGTGCACTAAATGCCTTAAAATATCAAGACATCAATTAATTGCACAAACATGTACTAAGACAACTCATAATGACTAGTGGAATAGATTGAAGTTAACAAAATTTGAATGTTAGGGATCAATTTTACTAATAATTTCAATGCAACTAATTGTTCTCTCTTGTAAATAAGTGGTCTAATCAATGGCTAGAATTTTACTAATTTCATAACACATTTGAATTGGAGTGAACTTTCAAAATACTCTACTTTTGTGTCCTGAGATAAATTCTCATATGTCCCTATTCCCATACTTCAGTGATAAACGTGAATATACTTTTAAAAAATAAATTTTATATTATATCATTTATGGATTGTGCAGTACGCCATCTATTCTCCATTCAAAACAGCACCGGATCAAAAACACAAAATTTACAAATCACAACGGATTTTTACATGATTTCTATTGGTTCAATCCTCTTAATCTACCTTTTCAATATTGTGAAAATGCAAAAAATTCGCTGAAAAACAATTATGTTATGCAAATTTGTGTTTTTGATCAGATGTTTTGTATGGAGAATAACCTTGGCCTGCAGTAATACCATCTTGATATTTTAATTAAAACTCATTATCTCACTGGACAAGTGGAAGGTAAGATGAGGTGTAAACCAACTTCATCATAATTATCCTAATACGTTTAACTATGAAACTCGTCAACATTACTAAGAATAATATTTTTTTTTTACTGTTATTGTAACTAATAAAATTGCAAACATGTAAACGACCACTCTAAATAGTAGTATATGTCAACCACCTCGAATGCATATAAAAAATTTAATCAACTAGCTAACTTGTACTTAATTGTTATTCAAATTCATTACAAATAAAATTTCCATACATAAAACTAAGGGCATTCAGATCAAAGGTCTTTCTATCTACAAAAATTAAAATTGACTTATTATAACTCGTTAAATGTTGATTTTTACAATTATGTGTACCCTTACCTACAGGTGCTAGGGTTAGTTATACCCACAAAATGAATAACGTTAGTTGATGATCTTACTGGCATTATCTTGGAAATGGCAAATAAGCTTTAAGCTCTAATACCATATTTGTGGTACGCACACAGTGTGTCGTCAATATTTATCAATACGCCTTAACCATGTGAGTCAATGGCAGTATTCTGATGTTCACTGGTGTACAAAGTTAAACAGAGGGCAATTTTTCATACTACCATGGACACATTCCACCATATCTAGGCACTTTCCTACTCAGTATCTAGTCAACAATTCTTTGTCTGGCTCTAAAATGTTTCAAATTGGAAGTTCTCATTTGGTCATTTGGTTCAACATTTAGGTTTCCACTAATTAGAATCTGCTGACTAATGTACTGTTTCAATTTTACTTAACCACTAATGAAAAGCTAACCCGTTCTGTTCCCTTTTATCTGTCCCTTTTTCCGATTTTATTCTATTTATTGTTTTTGCCATTTTACAATGGTGTTTTTTAATAATTCTGTTTTTAATGTGTTTCTTGATGTGTCCTGTAACATTAGTACTATTGTAAAAGTTGAAAATAGAGTCACGTATCCAATGTCATAGAACATCTGTATTACTGAAACCACAAATCTCTATGCCACCAATTCATAAATTGCACATGATGATGTAGCTCCACAACGTATGTCTTTGATTGTTTGACTGTGACATGCAAATATCAACACAAATCACTAATGTGGCTTCTGAATGGGTAGAGGAAAGTAGCCTAAAATTGAGGTTATAATGATTTCCCAAAAACAATGTGTTGAAACTCGCACTAAGAGTGATAATCATAGATGTATACAAGCTATATTGATTCAATCTTCTTAAGAAGGTCCTTACATTGTCATTAGCTTTATAAATTGGAGGGTGTGAGCTTTCAGTCCCAACATGTCGAGCTCAATGATTAGCTTATGATACCCCTCAAATTTCTTTGCATGATAATTACAACCATAAAGGGTAATGCCATGATACATGTTGAATAAGGTCAGAGCTAAAAGTTGCACTACTGAAATTTAAAGAGCGAGTGCTTGCCATCTGCTAGATGATAGCTATTACATATATATTTTTACAATTACATTTCTTTATGAGTGCTTCGCTTTTCACAAAAACATAAGTAGACTGCATAAATTTGACAAATAAAAATATTGTTTTTTCTTTCAAAAGTGCATGTTGATGAGTGATTGTTCAGAATCTGTAATAAATATATATTCAAGCAAAATAAGCAGACGACGTTATTTTTTAAAAGCTTGTGATGAATTTCTAACACCAGGCCTATAAAAGAGGTCACAGATGTAGGCATTACTGAAGAGATCACGTACATGGTGGCTCCTTTATGCTTTCATTAAAGAAGCAATCAGCAACATGATACTGGACACAACTCAATGGGAAACTACAAACCCAACATTAAGTGCAAGCACCTGATACAGAATACAGGACAATCCCAATGCCAATTTTTGGGAAAAAGAAGTTACATGATAGAAGCATTTGTAAATCAATTATCTAATATCCAATATTCTGCACCTGGTACAGTCCTATGCTTTAAAACAACCTCAACAACTCTGATCATTGTATAAACAAGCTGTTATATACAATTTTCTTTTTGTATCATTACGGATCTTAACTTAGGCTTCATATTTTGAGATTTTACAGTACAAGCCACTTGGAAACCACTTAACTACAACAGATCCCTTAAAACCTGGTGTTTTACCTTCATCAGATACAAAGTAACTTGTACCATATAGCATTCGTTATAATTTTGAGATACGTTGCCAGGAGCATCCACCTTCAAATGCTTCATTTAATACGTCCTCCATTCGTTTTGCAAGTAGTATCTGTGATGCAAATATAATTGCAAGGCAAAAACAATATAAAATTAGAGATTACCCAGAAAATCCAGGGAAGACTATCTAGCTCTTTAACAGTATTGATTTGTGGCTGATCAAAATATATTTAATATGCAAGCTGTTTTACTTTTTCGAGTCATTTTAAGGCGAATGAAACTCCCAATTGACTTCAATCTGTCCTTGGATATTGAAAAGACCATTTATAGAAATTGGCACTGTTTCTAAAAATCCCAAGTCCCCTTTTCAAGTCTCAGAAAGGTCTTTACAATAAGTTGTGAAATTAAGTTTAAGATCCACCGCCTTTAATATTCTAAATGCATTGTTTTGAAGTATCGTAGTACTAGGCCACAATTAGAGGATAGACTGCCATGCATGTCAATGCTCGTCACAAATAAATTTCATCTGATGAATAGGAAAATTGGTAAAGTTTCTAGATGGTGTCAGTACAGGCATGAATTACCAATGAATACACAAAACAAGCTATTCAAATGATATGCATGAATGACTTATGGGGTAAAGGAAATATACAAAGCAAGTTTCAACTTCATTGGTCATGAAAAACATTTGCAACAAGAAGTTTGGTTAAGAGATAATTCAAAAATTAAGGATGCAAGAACTAGTACACAACTCACAAAACTGAAAAAAATATGAATTGGTTAAATCTCAAACACTTCTCAAAAGTTCAAAATTCAAATTTCACAGGTACAAAGGAATGTGAACCAAGTCTAAATATCTCAACTTCTTGTGCGGAATTTTGTGAGATTAAAATCAATGAAACAAATGTAATACATGAAAATAATGTATGCAAAGCACTTTCAAATTTGTCATATAAATCTTCCAGCGAATCCTTTTTTCCATTCACTAACCATATAGGTATTTCACTGATGTGCAGAACATTGTTCTACATTGTCATTCTTCTCACATTTTAAATCCTTGTGACTCTTAAAACCATCCCAATTATGTCAGAAAAGCAAAATGTAATCTGAGAGATTTTGAATATCTTAAGACCATTAAAAAAGTTTGTACTTGGCAAAAAAAATTCCACTTCACTGAATTTCATGGAGCATATATTAGTGGCAACAACCTTCCTAGTAAACCATGTTTTCTTTATTTTAGAAATAAATCCAAAACATTACACAATTGAATTATTTAAGCTTGGAATCATTTGCTTCAAAAGATGCTAAAAAGTACCAAATGACAAGACCTTGTGAGCAGATGATTCATAAATCTAGAAGAGAGATGAACACTACAAAATAAAGAGAAATAAATTATCTTAGATAACCATTTTACACATCACTACCAGCCTATGCAACATTAAGAACCTACAGATTAATAACAACGACCAACAGATTAATACACCTACTGTAATAATATAAAATATCTTCAATCTGAGTTATAAATGGGTTTATCATCAAAAAATATATTGTAGTTCAATGCATATTCAAAGGTGATTTCAAAAGATACCTCAACATTCCTGAGGACAGCCGCTGGAACTTCTGCTAGATCCTTCAAATTCCTTTCTGGCAATATAACTCTCTTGATACCACACCGATGTGCAGCCAATATCTAAGAAATGTTGAACGAAAAAATTTGTGATGTTCATCATTTTCCACAGATGCTTGAATTTCACAAACATACTACATTCAAGATCAATGATTAAACTTGAATTACGATTAGAAGGAGAAATGGCACATGGACTACTAGACACATCTAAGGCAGTGTCATACCTTATCTTTGATCCCACCAACTGGCAGAACAAGACCCCTTAGTGTCAATTCACCAGTCATTGCAGTATCTGCTCTGACATTCCTCCTACCAAACAACGAGACCAAAGCAGTCGCTAGTGTCACTCCAGCAGATGGACCATCCTTTGGCACAGCTCCTGCTGGAAAATGAATATGAATGTCACGGCTTTCCATCAAGTTGGCTTCTAAACCTGTAGCAAGACTCAACTCAGTTGCTCTTGCTCTTACCTGTTCCATTTATACAAAAGATGAGAAACTGGAAGAAATGTAATGCATGAAAGCAATTACATTAATATCAACAAATTGCCAAAGTAGGCCAAAAGGTAAAGCCAGTTACATAAGAAATTACAACGGTAAAGGAGACCCTAGGTTCTAAGAAGTAAGCACTAAATCAATCTATTATTGAATTAAACACTAAATCAAATCTAATATTGAATAGGGGAGGTAAACCTATAGCTTTAAAACCCAATATCATTTGATTTAAGTTGCATATAGCCATGTGAGGGAGGATCCCTCAATGAAACACCAAGCCAAAGAATATCAAAATGGAAAGCCAAGATTAAATGTCACATATCTATGGCAAGGCTCACACCACAAAAATAAATGGCATCATGATCCAACACCGCAAGAGGGCCAATGCGGAATCTAAGATCACCCATGGGGGAATTCCAAGGATAAGGAGTTCAGACTGGACAATCCTAGTAGAAAGCAGGGGTACTTCGGTTAAAATCTCTCCTCACACCCAGACCAATGGATTGCTGGTGGTAGAAAAAATTCTAGTAATGTGTGCCTGCAATCATGAACCAGGTGGTAGGCAAGAGGAGCTAGAAGGCACTCAACAGAAGAACAAAGCAGATTCACAGCACTTATAACATGAGTGAGCAGCTAAGGGGATCCAGTCACACTTATACAAAGAAGATCGAACCCTAGTACTTATGATCCATTGCTGGATAATATTTCACACTATTAGCAAGAACAAGACGAGGAAAGAAAGTATATTAGTTCAACGAATGAAGAGAGTAGGTTGATTACCTCAAAAATTACAACAAAGTCGGTTATGTGACCATGTATTCTGTGGTACTATTTATCAAGTTAATCTAATTAATAAAGGACACTACAACATCTATCCTTTACACATCTAAATAAGACTAAATCCTGCACTATTTTCAATCTCAGATAATATTAATCAACTTAAATTAAAGCATTTATCTTATGATCAAGTCATTGGCAACAGGAATAATGAAAATGTTGCAACAACATTCTATCATTAGAAGTTCAATATGCAGCATTTTTGGCAATGAAGAAATGCATCCTTATAGATAGATATTTGAGATATTGACTATTGTATAGAACCTACCCAGGTTAATGCTATTTGGGCCGATTCCTTTATAACATCTCCCAGTTGCCCTGTAAGATGTATCTCACCCTTTCCTACCATTGCAGTTGCTTCAACAAACTGAACTTCACCACCAAATGCAGTCCACACAAGACCCACAGCAACTCCTGGACTTGCAACACGTTCTGCAGCTTCCCCATCATCAAATTTAGGAGGCTGCATGCCAGATTAATTAGAATTATACTTATGATTGTAACAAATGTTCTACCAACATTTCATTGAAGAAAGAATGAAGGCTCACAGTTTCTAATAATTTACTACTATACTTTATCCTGTAGATTATGATCTGAGACTTCAAGAGCATAAAAAGCAAGGCAATGAACACATGTAAGTATAGTCTCTGCTATGTATAGATGGAATAATGCATGAAAGAGAAATAATAAGCAAAAGGAGAAACTTACTCCAAGTACTTTTTCAATCATTGATTCATCAACAACCAGAATTTCAGTGGACTCCAAAGCACTAGATATTTCACGGCCATTCACACCCATTGGTACAACTTCCATTTCGATTTCTCCACCATCTGCAAGGCTACTTCCTTCTAGCAAGGAAGTTGTCTGAGGATGTATTTCCTTAGTCAACCTTAGGGATTGTTCTCGTTCAGCAACTTTCACAGCTGCTGCACGAGCCAAGGCTGCCAAATGGCGTTCTAAATTACGCACACCAGCTTCTCGAGTGTATCTTTGAATCATGAGCTCTGCCATTGACTGAAGTAATGTGCCACCAGATACCACAAAGAAAATAATCAATATATCAGATAATGATTTATCAATGATCAATGCTAACATTGATTACAAAGACAGACTGAAAAATGAGCTTTATTTATCGGAGAAATGGTGGGAGGTGGATTTTGACTTCTCTCACAGACTTGGCAGCACAACCAGACATACAACTTACCTCTAAGAGCTAAGTGCAAAAGCAAAACTTATTGTAATGTAAACATGAAATCACATGCTATGCAATCTATAGCTCAGAAATTTCACATTAATCAATTAAAAGGATGAAGCAAAAAGGAAACAATGCAAAAAAGCAAAGAAAAAGCATTATACATAATCTTTGTTGTAGACTATATTTCTTTGACAGAATATTGCCATACCATAATCTGGTTTCTAGTTTCTATATTAATAACATGCGAGACCTTTAAAGTAAAGTAAATATGAAATCACATGCTATGCAATCTATAGCTCAGAGAAATTTCACATCAATCAATTAAAGGAGGAAACAAAAAGGAAATGATGCAAAAATGGCAAAAGGAAATCATTATACAGAGTCTTTGTTGTAGACTACATTTCTTTGACAGAATATTGCCATACCATTATCTGGTTTCTAGTCTCCATATTACTAACATGTGAGAACTTTAAAGTAAATTATATCATTTTAGATGCCATCTGAGAGCTAGCTATAACAAGCTTTGCCACAGTAGGCCATATAGAAGTGTTACTTTGATAGCATTAGTGCAAATTAAATGTATTCACTATTCTGTGCTCAGTATAGCAAAGCAATCAGAATGGCAGAGCTCCTTCCATACCAACTTTGACAAATATGTGTCTAGACATACAGTAAATCCATCCACAAAATAAACCAATAGAGTATCTAGGTATTGTCAATGTTAGAGAGCTAATGCATTGCAAAATTATCTAATGTTTGCAGAAAGCAGCTATACCAGAAATTAGAATTGATGCTGTTGCCATTTAATGACCCATGGAATCTTAAAAATCAGGCATTGATTTGACATTTGATGTGATTGTGGCCTTCTATGAAGATGTTAAAGGAGTAGAAAATAACATCTGGAATGTCAGAGGCGATATCAAAGATGTGCTTCACACAATAGATTATATTAAACTGTTTTTGCATGCAAAGGTGAATTAGTATGGATATTTCAGGCAGACCCATAGTTTCTGAATTGAGAAAGGCTCTTGAAGCAGCATTGGAATATGAGTTTGGATAAGATTGTTTGCCAATGGATTGGAATATTGGAATAAATCATTTTAGGGCAATCAAAGGTCTTTTGGGTGAGTGTGTGCCTGCCTTAGTGTCTACCCTTAGCTAGAGCAGTGATACTTGTGCTAGATTTTCGTTGCTTGGGACTTTGACAAGCAGCTACCTGAAAAAATTCATTGTCTCTAAAACTATACCTCTGAGCAATCTTAAAACTAAAATATTTAAATATCCCTTTTCTGTTATGACATCTGAAACCAGGATATATGAATGGCTCTCAGATAGCTGTACTCGAAATTTTCAAATGGATAACCATTTCCAAAATGGGTACAAGTTTTGTAAATTTGACTTTTTCCAAAAATACACCCACACACCACATAAATAACACTGCTGGGCAAACATTAAAGGTTACATGAATTTGAGTGTGTCAGGATACACAGGCTATGGACAGAAAATTTGTGATAAACAGTCCCAAACTTAGGTACGCAGACTTGTAGATAATGCAGTGTATCATACGTAATGCATGAGCATGTGTATGTGTATGATTACACAAGGTACATTTGAAACAATTATAGCAATGATAATGACCATTTCGGCTTCAGCACTGGTATGCAGCAGTAACAAACTGCCCCAGTGAGAGTGAGGTCACCAGTATGAACCCTGCAGGGGCCCAATCATCCCTGCGTTGAAAGAAAATAGAAAGAACACTCAAATACAGTATTAAGAAAAAGGAACACTGAAAATATTAGGATAGTATTACTACGAAAAACTGTAAAGACTATATGATACTAACGTATGATAGTGGGTTTTTTCTCCCTTCCCTGCTAATAAGGGAGGATATCCTTCAGTAATAATATAATATTAAAAAAAATAATCAACATTGAATTAGCAGTGTTATTGACATGAATTATGAAATTTCAGATTTATAGATGTCTCAACTCTCATACATCAAGAATATATTTAACATTACAAGATGAACATTGCTTAACTCTAAAAGACTACAATCCTGTTTATAAATATGACCATTTAAATAATTCATGTTAATCAGTACTTTGATGAGTATCCACTTGATTAAATTCATCTTTTTCCAACAACCCTTGGACTACAAAGATATTCCTTCGAATCTATGCCATCTAAAACTGTAAAATGATAAAGTTTTCTGTACACCTTTTCAATTTTGGAAAGCAGAAATAGTTTCTCAAAAAGGTGTATGTTTTGAAATGACTAATTTCTAAAAGAATTGGAAATGAAAGCACACAAAAGAAATATGCACATATATCAAGGTCACATGGTTTGAATTTTGAAAGTGCACAGACACGCTGAGTACAGGTGCATGCCCCAAAACTTGGGCAAATGTTAGAGAGGCTGTTTGCTACGTAATACATATGAATTACACAAAAAGCTTAAATGTAAGAGAACTACTTAATGAAGCACCGAGATAATGAAGATAAAAGCATGAGACTGCGCTTGGTAATAAACATTGCATATGATTATAGCAAGGCTTGGTCCAGAAGAACCAACAACATTATCACTACCACCATCAGTGGCCCAATGCAAGTTATGATTATATCTCCAACTACTAACATGTCCGTCAATTAATGTTTCCAATGCAAAAGAGCCTACCCTTCAAATATAAAAAATAATAACCAATATGTGTATATGTGTGTGTGTTGGAATAATGATGTTTCTTGCTTGGCCAAAACGGACTGTGGCTGGGATTTGAACTTAGTACCTCCGAATTCAGTCTTTTGTGGGTTCAAGATTTGAAATTCAACCTTTTATAAGATTAACATTTCAAATTCATAAGCTTCACAAAACCAAACTAAATTACAAAATCATTAAAATGTCTCTCAATACCACCTACCCAATCCTCTCATGATATCTTGCACTCAATAATGATCTTAAGATCAATTCCAGTATATAACCTTGAGATCTCACAAACATACCGGAGACAAATAATCAAAAGACATTTGATGCATTGTAAATCAATTCATGACCACACAAATGTAGACATGCCAAATTACATAACATCCAACAACATAATGCCCTAATGTTTTTATACAATTTTGACCTAGCAAATATTTAAAAAATATAACATATAAGATCCATGCAAAATCAACTCAACCAAGGAAACAATGCTAAATTATTCAAAAAGAATTTCACATATGAGCAAGGTTATAAGCAGTGTTCCATGGCAACTTGTCCCCAAGGGGGCAATTTGGATGACATCCCCCAAGTCCCAGGGATTCCAAGACTAGAGAGGATCCCTTTTTTCAAGACTAGAAAGGCTTCTCCCTTTGGTGCATAAAAATATAAAGGGTAGCTTCGTAAGGAAAAAATGTTTAAGACCCCTAAAAAACCGTTGAACCACAGGGACGCATCCCCCCCAAACCCTACATTTCCAAGATGCGGGGAAATGTCCCCCCACCACCTCCACCAAGACATTGCCCCTTGACCCCAAACCTCCACCCACCATTGTTATTGTTAATGCAATCATTGCCATGTTTTTTATGTTTATTAGTTTTAACTTCACTTGGTATGCCAAAGTTTCATTTGCAATTCTTATACTTATTCTTGGTTTGCACCCAAAATTCCAAAACTATGCCCACCATCGTTAATGTTCACATTTCAGTGTAATCATTGTCATGTCCATAATGTTTATTAATTTAAACTTTACATAGCATGCCAAAGTTTCATTTGCAATTCTTATACTTATTCCTTATACATCTTTGTATAACTAATTTTTCAAGTACTATATCCACCCCTCCACAACCTTCCCCACTCCCCCAAACATAGGCCCTTGGTCCCCCAATCCCCAAACCCATCCTCCAGTCAGGAAACTTCATGGAACTATGTAGAAAACGAAAACAGAGAGGATCATCATTGCAAATGCTGTGTATTGAATAACAGCTTCTTTTAATTTGTTTAAGTTATTTGAATAGTCACACTCCCACCAATCCCAAAATTCAGGAAAAATTTTGCCATCCCCAGAACCTTGTCCCCACATCCCCCATCCTGGAAACTCAGCTAAACACTGGTTATAAGTCAGTCCCTCAATTGAAAAAAAAAAACTGTGAGATGACTAGTTATCTTTTTGTTTTAAGATCTTGGCAAAGCCTTGTGGACATGAAATGAAGTTTGAAATCAATCAAGGTCTCCAGTGCATTGTTTTCAGAAATGCAAAACAAGGTCCATATCCCTTCTAACGGCCTACAAACAGCTAGAAGGAACAAAACTTTTAATAGGAAACCCCAAGTGTCTGCCATGAGGTTGAAATAGCCTAATCCAAATGCAAGAATCATCAAAATTCCCTAGAGGTGTTTGGATTATCAGAAGGTGCAAAATGTAAATAAATGAGTTCACCACACTGCCACAGGAATAGTCTATTAGAAGTAATTGGCTGATTTAATGACATTGCAGGCTGGTAGACACCCTCTGTTGCTGTTTTCATCATGCTTCCCAGATTTCAACAGCTTATTATAGATCATGGGCCCAATTCCTGGACTTATAAACTTGTGAATCCAATATTGAGGAGTTTAAGTTAAAGATGTTCCATTTTCCCTTTCCTTTGAAATGTAGTAACTCATTTTGGATGAATTATAACAACATGAAGTGTCTATTAATATCCTTAACTTGGTTGATGTCATAAACTAGTTAGTAGTGATAGTAGTGAAAACTGGATCCCATGCCCAACAAAGGTGCAATGCTAAAGGCCTCATTACTCGGTGAAACACTTACGCATCACTTTGCCTCAAAATGACGGCAGTATTCTACTTCTGAAAAATGTCTAATCACCTCAACAATCTAACCACCATATATAGTACAAATGTGTTGCAAGCCTTTGTAACATATAAATAAACTTAGGCTCATATGTTATGTAAGGTGCTCGTTCTAATGCAATAGCCAATAAAGGTCAAGCCATCATGACATGGCGGAGTACCTAAACTAAAGGGATTACTCAAGTAGTCAATGGTAGGGGGTCCTTCGTATCTTGTAAAATTGTTATGTAGCAAACTTGTGTTCGGACGCTACTCACATTTTACTGCAATCTATTTCTAAGGTATGCAATGCCCGCATCCTTATTCACAGCACCCCCATCCTTATTTAATTAATGTACTGCTATCCATATTCATAGCATCCCCATTCTTAATCAATTGATGTACTGCTGCCTATTTGTGTAAATGCTCACTAGAAATGGTTATATAGAGGGTTTCAGATTACAGTAAAGAAAGAGCACCTTGCATTGCAAAGGGAATGACTTTCTATTGAGGTGTGTGATCGATATGAGATATTGTGTTGGATGGAAAGTAAACTGCATGCTACTTCCAATGAGCCATCAATCATAATTTTTGAAATGATATTGAGAAGACATAGCTAACACAAGTTCTTATTCTGTTTCTTCATGATAATACATGGCAATTTCTTCTTGATAACATGCAGGAATTTCTGTTTCTTCTTGACAATAAATATGTCTTAAAGTTAAAATTTAAGCTGGGATTGTAAGGTAAATCTGCACTGAGGAAAATTAATAAGGTCTAGTGGATGGAAGATTTATGTGACTTCGGCACCATAAACATAGAAGAGCGATTTGCAGATGTAGTTGTATAGCAACTAAATAGATGCAACTTGCAAAAGCAGTTGTATAGCAACTAAATAGACGCAACTTGCAAAAGCAGTTGTATAGCAACTAAATAGATGCAATTTGCAGGTGCAATAAAATTGGAAACGGGCTAAATGCAGCTGAACTGAGATGCAAAGCCTCCTTAATTGTTATGTACAGTCCCGAGTTGCTGGTTTGAGCATGGATTATACTATTCGGATATGTATACAGGATTCTGGTATGAAGGTTGCGCCTTTTGGCGGACCCATACTCAGTACAGCTAGTGTACATCCATACAAAATTAAAACTAAAACATTGTAGGCAAATAAACAAAATTTACCATAAAACACTACCAGTAATCTAAGTCACAAGGTTCGAATTCAAATTCGAATTTGACAGTCATGAAATTCAGATGAAATTTGACAAGGGAAAAAATCAAAAAAAAAAATCGGATTAAATTCGCCTTATATAATTTTGTTTATTTTTAAATATATGTAATACTTCTAATAAATTATAACTTATGTAACTAATATATTTAATTCATTAAAAAATATAACTAATAATGTATATCAAAGGCATTCAAAAATATACATAATAACTTATTACTGTATATTTTTTAATGCATTCGATATACCTTTTACCTAATTACTAATTTATTACAATAAAAAAATAAAACTACATCAGACAATATCGAATACCTAATTACTATTGCTTGTAATTAACTAATAACTAATAAAATTCACTACATCGAATACATTACCATTGCTCAATATTGATTACAACACGGAAGCGATGTCAAAATAACTAATCAAATTTGAGGGCTCGGGCGCCTAACTGAACACGGGAGCGATTGCAACGGCAGCGATGGCAGCCACGGGAGTGAGTTGTGTGTTTACAGAAGACCGTCTGCCCACTTTTTAGCAGAATTTTTTTATGGCCCCGAATTTATGGCCAAATTTGAACAGTTTTTTCACAAAAGTTTGAAATTCGATTAAATTCGAACCTCATCCATGAAAATCGCCGTATTCTGTGACTTAGCCAGTAATAGATAATAAAATATCAGATGTCAATTTTTTAAATCAAATGAGGGAATTTTGATCTTTTCCCTTTCTGGTTCCGCCACTTGGTGCCATTTTATGTTTAAGTGTTTCTGTTAATTTTTATGGACATTTAATTAATAATTCACCCCCTAACCCAGTGTACCCTGAGTTTGTCACTGGTGAACTCAATCCCTGCCCAAGCAGGACCCCGTGCTTGGGGAAATCCATGGGATCATTTCCAAGGCAACTCTGCCAACGATCAGATATTCAGAACTAATTTCAAATCTGGTATGGGAGCTAATCAAAGCAATAAATAAATAAACTAAAACATTGTTATAAAATAGCCAAAAGAGGTCAATATGACTCAAAATTACAACTCACAACAATAGTGATATTACACTATCAGAAGATATATAGGAAATGTCGGTTGTAGGATCATCCCAGCATATTTTGGACAATTGGCAGGTTCCAAGGTCCTATCGCTAACATTGGTGATAACATACATTATTCATTATCAAACAATTAAGCAGAAGAGAATTAGAGAATTTGAATTGTTTACCTCTGAAATTTGAAGATACTGTGATGTAAGACCATGTTGATCAAGAACTCGAGGTATTAAATGGCGCATGGCTATTTTAAGTTTTTCTTCTCGAGTATATCCAGGCAATTCAATCACTTCCATGCGGTCCAATAGTGGAGGAGGAATTGGCTGTACTCTATTTGCTGTTGCCACAAATATGACCTTGGAAAGGTCAAATGGAACATTTAAGTAGCTGAAGGGGGAAATTAAGAAAGCAAACAAATAATTGCAGATCAGTCCATTAAGATTTTTTTAATTAACAATTTGCATTTACCTTTTCAGTTTCAACAGAAAAAACGACTACCATTAATCTTATTTCCACTCCAATTATATGATGACCTTGGGAAAGCAAAAAAAACCAACTGAAAAGATAGTCCTCAAAGATAAAAAGGGAAAAAAACACGATGCTGCATCATTAATTATTATTTCACAATGCTGTAAACAGTTGCAGGTGAGGGCCCCAACTATCATTTACTGGACTTCCAAATAAAAACTTTCTTCTTGAAACCTCTACCTGGAAAGGCAAAAACAGATAATCCAGCCATAGTATTTTACAAGCAAATTAATTGGTGTTCATGTGTCAGGTCATGTTGAAATCATCGCACAGCAAAAAGAAAAGATATAAAGAAACTTCTTTGATCCCATGGTTTTCTACAAATTATCTTACCTATCAAAAAAACTTTAAAAAACCAGAATAGAAGAGACAATGATTTGTTGATACTTGAAATATTTTCAAAATAAGAACATGTCAGTTCATACGAAAATTTACCAATAGAACCAACTTGAGGATGAAAATCAAAGTCTCTAAGCAGCAATTACAAATACAATGAATAGACAATGCAAAACAAAAACACATTGGAAAATATGCTTTGAAGCATCATGATATTTGAGGATACTGATCATTGAAGGCCTTATTCTGTTCAGGATCAAGGACTTCTAAGAGTGCAGAAGCAGGATCTCCTCGAACATCTGAACCTGTCTTATCAACTTCATCTAGTAGCATTACAGGATTATTCACTCCCACTCTCTGCAAAAACAATCCAATATAAGCATGAGAGCTGATGCAAGTAACTTTGTTTCCTCTACTGAAATTAATTTTTAGTTCTTGCTAACCACTTTATTAAAAAGAGAGAAAACTGAAAAAGATGTAACATTGCACACCAGAAAACAAATATAAAATGACAAGGCAGTTGTTTGCATGAGCATGCTTAGATAAAGTCTCAAGTTCAACTAATAACGTAATCAAGCATTCATGGCAGTCATGTATACAATAACAAAGCATATCACATATTCCAAAAAGAATATTGTCAGAAAAAATGAGTCAAAAGAACCAACCACGGTAGAATTACTTATGAAAATTTCACAAATAAATACAGGTAATTGTGACCCAAAGTGTTTGCTGTGTTGTCTCCTGAGTATTCCCTATTAGTAATTTTTCACAAAGTGATTTTGAAATTTTTATATACATATCTACCTTTTTGACTCCTTTTTATACACATATTTTGAAATACATATCTACCGTTTTGTCTCCTGATTAGAGTAAGAATGTTCTAATTTTTTAAATTAAACGTTGAAAAAAATAATTAAAGCCATAATGGAAATTTTTAATAATACAATAACGAATATTAAGATAAAAGCGAATGGCTGCCCCATGAATTATAGGCTATAGACCATAAAGCCATGGCCTGCTATTTTAGGGCCAGCCCTTTGTTTTTACATAATAAATTTCAGGTAAAAATAATATTTTTTCTATGTTATACACATTTTTTATATATTTATGTTTATTTTTATCTCTACATAAAATATTTGACATAAATAACAAAATCACTTATTTTCTATTTTTATGAATATGACATCATTTTTTAGTCTCCCACATTTTGCCAGTCTTTTCCGCTTTTCAACCTCAGAAAATGGAATACTAATAATGGAACAAACCTTGACAATATGAATTTCTAACATGGCATAAAAATTAATCATTATGAAAATCCAATAAAATAAGTGTCATACTGAAAATGCTTCCCGTAGGCAGTATCCAGGGCATTTCAATTGATTTCACTAAATCGGGACCAGCAAACTGCTTAAATGTGTATATAACATTGGAAAATAATTGAATACCTATAGTATACTATAAATAAAAATTTATCAACAACATAAGTGGGAAAAACTATTCACATACTGGCAATCAAGGAAACCTAACGAATTGACATCCTAAAAGTGCACTAACAATTAGTTTCTGGGGAAAAAAAATTTCAGCTTGTATCAAGCTTTTTGATCATCCAAATACAGAAATCTTCAGCCATGCATTCATGCTAGTGATGTAGGCATTGTTTAAACTCATTACATGGAAAATGTCTTTAAAGATAGATGAGGAATTAACCTTTAAGCCCTCAATGAGACGACCAGGCATGCTACCTATGTATGTTCTTCTATGTCCTCTTATATCAGCTTCATCTTTGACACCACCAAGGGAAATTCGGACAAATTTCCTATCCAAAGCCCCCGCAATTGACGATGCCAATGAAGTCTTGCCGACCCCGGGGGGACCAACAAAGCACAGAACAGGACCTCTTGCATCTGGCTTTAGCTGTGACATTCATTATTCCAATTTCCATGAGTTATACTCTTCTCTTGTGCAGAAATTATGGACAGGAAGTAGACATCTCAAACATAAATATAAAAAATTGTGGCAAAATTCACTAATCTAACCTTTCGAACAGCTATATATTCAATAATTCTCTTTTTAACTTTCCCTAGACCATAGTGCTCACTATCCAGACGCTCCTTAGCAGCACGCAGATCAAGCTCATGTTCTTCACTGCTAATTTGCCATGGCAAATCAGCCAGTAGTTCAAGATATCCCCTAGAGCTGCTATAGCCAGGTTGCTGAGGTTGCATCTTCCTCAATCGCCTTTATCCAAGAATAAACAAGAATATGTATAGTATCAGTGGGATGAATAAATACGGTGGTCATTAATAAACACCAACAAAAATAGCTCATGTCTAATTTGATCCAAAAATGGGCCTACCATTAAAATTGACAGGAACAACACAGTGAAGAATGAAATCTATCAATCTTTTGGCATTAAAAATAACATGTATCAAACTTCCAGCATCTAATTTATTTGTGGAAAAATAGTTCTAACTTATCTAAAAATTAAATAGCAGCACCAACAATTACTCATGCAAGCAGAGTGCAACACAATTGATGTATTGAAAAATCCCTACATTTTCAACTAGTACACCGAGACAATGGATGCAATTTTTTTTATATTGTAAAGCAGAGGATGCCATGTTAGGGTGGTGAATGCTCACCTTAATTCTCTTTGAGCATACTTCCAAACATTTGGTGGCATGCCTGCACTTTGCATCTTCCTCTCCAATGCAACCACATCATCTTCATCATCATCATTGTCACCCAGCTCTTCCTTTATTGCTCTCATCTGCAATATGAATTTGGAAGAAAATTTAAGGAAATTTGCAAGCCTTGTTGATTGACCATGTTTCTTACTGTAATTAAGGTGACATTATGGGTTTGCATTTGCAATGTGTAAAAAAATGTTTTATGCACATGATGAGATTGATGTAAAGTGGCACATTTATTATTAAAGGGGAAAGAAGTACTAAACAGGAGGCAGCATATAAAGATACCGATGAGAGTTTTAGGGCAGCACTGGTGTTGCATGGAGTATAACAGTATAAGGTCTGGAGAGTGTGCGAGAGGAAAAGAGCAGTAGTAAGACCATGTTCATAGCTGCCTCTTTCCAATTTAAGTACAAACAAGGCATACAGAATGTGAGTAAGGTGGAGAAGTTAAACAAAATGGAGCTCCGTTAGTGTATGATGTGGTTCTTTTTACACTAGGACTTTCCTATTGTAATTGCAGAAAAAAATTTAGTCCTGTAACCTATTTTGGCCATTTTTAGACACAAATATAATTTGATTCTTTCTTGTATACATATCACAAAGATCTAATTCCATTTTGTGCAGTGTCAAAATATACAGACTATGAAAGCTGCTCTAAAAATAAATAAGCATTGCTTCACCATAAAGAAATTTAAAACTAAGCTTTTGTTCATCATAAAGCAATCCAAAGATAATTACTTTTTTTAAAAGGTTTTAGACTTTCACAATCAAACATAATTTCATGTAGCTGGATGCCACTGTTTAATACTTCCACACTTTTCTCTAACAATTGTACAGCAATATAAAATACCTGTAACAAATCTGTTGATAACCTTTGTATGGTTTGATTTTTTCTAAGCCCCTAAAATAATCTAAACTTTATCTCTTAACAACGCAAGTAACTAAACTAGAATAAACTTGGCAATACAACTAACTGAACTAGAATAAATTCTATCATTATTTTTTTTATTCTTTTTGATATTATCTCTAATTATCATTTATTGTTTTCTGTATGGATGTTTATTATCATTAATCATATCTTTTATTATTTTCTATGTGGATATCAATTTGAAGTTTGAATCTGATACATTAGATTTATTCCAGTGGTCACCTCAAATCTCTGCACTCTGAAAATTTTAACTTTGATTACATGCTTCTTGTTAGGCTGCTTATATTCATGTTGAGCTGTCTCTGTTCTTTTACATTCATCATTACTTTATCATTGGTGCAAATTCACTTTCTCTACCACTGTGTTCACCCCCACCATTAGCGCTTCTTATGATCCTTCAACTTCAGAATTCGAAGCTGTAACGTGTACCATATTGGCTTGTTGTGAGTCTAAATTCTTTGGCACAAAGCTGCACTTGTCCTTAACATATAATCTTTGAATAGATTTGTGCTACATTTTCTTGCGGTTCACTTCCCTCAATCCAAATCCAAGGAAATATCTAGCAGTACAACACTAAATTGTAGTAATCTAACTATGTTGATTGCGTAGGAGTAATGTTAGTAATAAATCAAAACTGACCAAAATTCAAAGAAAGATATTCCAACTTCTGCAGAAAAGTTTATCAATATAAACATTGTGTTCATGGCACACCCTCAAGCGAGACGTGATTGATTATCCTCCACTAGCTATGTCTTAAGTTAGATACTATGCTTATTCTATGATATCTGAAGCAAAAGATATTATGACTAAAGAAAAACTATGGAAGTTGAAATGGTTGCTCATCCACATGACTGTGTTCAGCAATCAATTTCTATCAAAATCTCCACCATTTTCAGGATGAAGGCTAAAATTTTTGACATTCAGTAATACCATACATTGTCAGTAGACCTTAGCAGATCCCTAACAAAGTAGAGGATGAAGACTATATAAGTTTTAGTGAGCACTTGGATGGCATCTTGTTTTCTCTACCCAGATTATATCACACCATTGAAAAGTGTGTACAGTATATGGTAGAGATGATTTGATGATCCTAGACATGTCGTGAATCTCAAAAGAGTGTTCTCAAATACAGCAAACTGTGAAACATAAGTCAACATTAATATAGGCCATGATAATGGACTTGACAGCATCACAAAAAGTTATGATTTCACCATACTTCAACATGCATGCTTAAGAAATTTCTTGAAGTGACTTGACCTATGATTCTTTATTTATGGATAATTCATAAGATATCATTTCTTTAAGTTTTATCGATTCTGTATGTCAAAGTTGTGATGTTTGTTCCAAAAATTCTCATCCATATAATGCCCCAACTTTGAAAAGATCTTGTTTCTTTTTGTCAAATTGTGCTTTCCATTGCGTCGAACAATAGGCATGATGAACTGATATGTTAAACTGATAAATTCTCATCAATATATTATTAACTTGACCATCTTGAATCATTTTGGATGAAGGATATCATTGCCACTCAAAGGGAAGTTCACCTTTGGGTCTACTCCACTGACTCTCTTTTACATTCATCATTACCTGATTGTTGTGACAACTGGACCTGATCTATGATTATTGTTCATCCCAACATTAGTACTTCTTTTCATGCTTCAACTTCAAATTTTGAAACAACATGTAACATATCAATTTCCTTTGAAACTGAATACTTTGGCACGAGGATAGCATCTTGTTTGTGATATACCCTTTGACTACATTTGATGCTCCAAGTTAGATGAACTTGCTATTTTGTCCAAATATAATTTTCATTGTTTTGATGTGATGGGCAATGGAAACCATGATGAACTAACAAGTTCTCATTGACATTAGTCTCAACATATAAAATCCTTCAAGGTGGAGAAAGGACATTATTGATCAAAAGGAAGCTCCATTTTGGGTGTGTTGCAAAAATATGAATAATTGAGCACTACATGAAGAGTAATGCGGAGAAGATCATTAACTTGTCTTCGGATGTGTAGTTTTGCAGTTAAAACACTTTGTTGGTGAAACAGCCACCAAGGTTCAAATCCCTGATGGGCCATTGTGCTCACAGGCCTTGTACCTTCGCTGGGCCATTATGCTCACGGGTTTGATCAAGTGAAGTGTGGGGATGAGGTCCCCCATTTGTGGCCTCACCGGTTCATAGCTCCAGGTCAAAAGCGTTTCATGTGGAACCGGAGGATGTGTCGTGCCAGCGTCACCAGTCACGTTAAAATGTTTACCAGGCATAGTTTTTTGTTTTTTTTTTAAAAGAGTAATGAGAAGAAAAAGATCAATAGTTCAAGTTGTTCATTAATTGATGCAGTCTAGGACATTTCCATCAAGTCCTCATTCATACTTTCCATACTTTGCTCCAAAAGCAGAGCTCTACAAAACTGATAGTTATATCCCCCTAGCAAACCAAATGGTGTAGGCAACAAATCAGTATGTCCTACTACACAACATATGCTGGTCGGGTTATCCCATGTGTACTTGAACCAAAGACCTCACCCATGAGCCAAAACGATGTAATTGTTGGAGAACTAGAGGCAGCAGAAGTGAAGAATAAAATCAAAATCAAACTTTGGCTAGATTTCAAATCATGCACAGGCAATGCCAGCAAAATTCCCAAAGTTGCTGGCCTAGCCAACGAGTTTGCCCAAAGAAAGACAAAATCAGAGGAAATGTTGCCACCAAAATATGCAAGACATAAAACATCAACAACATCCCTATAACCAGAACACAAGAAGAGACTAAGAACCCAGGCCAATCAATGACCAACGTAAAGGAGATATCAGCAAACAATGGGGCTCAAGAATCGACAATGATCACTATTGATGTCAAGATGGTGAGAAGCAATTGGAAGCCACTCAATAGCCAAGAGCACTCGTGTGAAAGAATGCAATATGGCTAGCATGTGGCAAAGCATATTTTGAAGACAATCCTCACCCTAAAAATCAAACTCCGTAACCTCCTACATCAGCTTATCTATAGAAAGGCAAGCCTCAATTTTTGCAGTTTGTAAAATAGAAAGGAGAGATCTCACCACCTCAAATGTAAAAGTGATAATGTTAAGCAAAATATAGCACTCAAATCTCCATGTATCAAACCCAAGGACGCATCCCCAACATTTTTTGAGGCTTCCCCACTTCTAAAATGTTCCAAGGACGGAGGCACTTAAGGGATGTCCCTGAGCCATCACCAATTTTTGAAAAAACATAGGGGACATCCTGGAAACTTGGGAACATGCCAGAAAAAAAGGGGGAGGGTGGGGGTTGGGGATGGCTGGCCATCCCCATAAAAAAGTAATGTTTTTAAAAAAATAGAAAGTCCAAGGAAAAATTTCTTTGCCATCAACTGTTTAAACAATTATGAAAAAAGAAAATTGACTTCACATGCCAACAACCCCCACACCCCAACTTGCCCCAAATGAGGAGGAAATAATTTAATAATATGAAACTTTCTTTGTTTTTTGTATTTTCATATTGTAGTTGAAAGTGAAACTTGCAGACTTTGAGCATTTAGTTGTATCTTGTATACTATTTTTTAAAATCACATGCATATTGGCAATGAATTATGAAAGCAATTAAGTATTAACATTTCCTAATTTGTTCGACTCTCATGCGAACTCTCAATTCAACACAAATGTTATGCATTATAGATCTATTATTTATATTAATGAATGCTCAATATTATCATAAGAATATTTGAAATTTCCCTATATGTTTTAAATTTTTCTTGCTTTTTATATAGCACTCCCCATTGCCATCCCCAAAAATGGCCCAAAAAAAAGCTATCCCCTGTCCCCTACTGTCCTCATCCTGAAAACTTGTGGTAACATAGGAAAATAACTTATCTTCAATTTGTTACAAAGCAGCCCAAAAAATATTGTAGTAGATCTATAAAAAACCTTTGCATGGCTTTATTTGTTGAATTGCATAAACTATACTGAACCTAATCTTTTAAAAATGCAAATAACTAAACTAGAAACAAGTTCTATATCTTTTCTTTGTATAGATACTATCTCCAATAGCCTTGGCACTTTTCTGTAAAGATGTTATCACTAGTATCTTTTATTCTTTTCTGAATACATTGACTCTTATTTCTGAATTTTGCATGGGATGTTTTGGGCTCTTTACAGTCTAAGGGATGTTAACGGTCATCATCATCATCAAGTTTACAAGTATGCTACTTTTAGCTTAAGAAAGACTGCAATTGACAGATCCAAAACTAAATAGAATTCATATTTGGCTTAAGAAGGAAACATAGCATATGATATGCCTGACAGTCAAAATATGTAGCATCACAACCCATAGATTTTGAAACATTCATGATTTTTTAAGCTTTATATAATATTCAGATGATCAAATTTGATTACAGACATATTGTCAACTCATGAACTAACTTTTCAACTTAAAAAAAGATTATGGCTTTTGTCAATTGAGAAAAGCAAATTCATCTTAAACTCTCAATTGCAATGATTGCATCCATCAAATGAATTATAGAAAACTTACAAATATTTTTACACCGTATACATATGTGTGCATTTAATGATGTAACAATGATGTCAACTCAAATATCTCATAAACTAACTTCCTATCACAACGTTCATTAGTGACGACATGTCCTTGGCAAAATCACAACAGACAGGAGTGAAGACATGTCATTACTACTTAGCAAAGTCCGCACACCTTGACTTGCTACACCACTGTATGGAATTTATAGCCCATAAATTAACTTAGAATGAGAACTCTAATCTGAGTTTCCCAGCAGAGAATTGAAGATATGTATCTTTTGCCAAGTTCACAAGCTTTGGCTGACTGTACTGTTAAGTGGAATTTAAAATCCATAGAGTTGACTTGGTACTTGCACAGTGCAAATTATACATGAATGTTCCAAAGAATAATCATAAACGTAGAAAATAAATAACTCTATGACCAAAACATAACCATGGAAAATAACTGGATGGAAAAGTTAACCTAAAATGCATACCTGCTGTCGAAGAAGAAACTCTTTTTGTGACTTTGACAGTTGCCCCTCAACCTTTTGAGATATCTTCTCTGCCACACGTATGGTCTTATCCAAACCATACAAATAACATTGAATACTCAGTAAATGACACATAAGCCCTCAACACAGGAAACACAGACATCACTTAAAGTATTATTTTACAAACCACTTCTCTTGAAGAGGGCATATTTTTCCAGAAAAATTAACAGTGGATAAACTGTTCTAGCGTTGCAAGACATTCAACATTCAATAATCCATGTACATACACCACTGCAATGAACCAGAACATAGGGATGAAAATGCTCTGCATTGTGAAGACAATTTGTCTCCAGACCACAAGCAAGCCACAAATCTACTTCTATAGCCTGCAAACATTGAGACATAGAGTAAAAAGTAAATGTCTAACCTGTAAATGCCTGTTGACAAGCTCTATAGATTTTGTCAGACGTAATTTTAGATCAACAGCATCCAACATTGCTATCTGCTCATCAAAGCTGACCTCAAAACTAGCCACAAAAATATCTGCCAGTTTGTGTACAGGTACAGTCTCGAGTAAAACTTTTATACGACCAACAGTTTTCTGCTTCTGAAACTCTCAAATAAAAAAGAATTAGCATATGAAAACCATACTAACAAGGAACAAAAACCATCAAAAGCAAGAGGAAGTAAGAACCTGATTGCATGATTAAGTAAAATATTTTCTAATAAATTAATAACTTGTCCAAGGGATTGAGATCAAATGATTAAACTTTAAAGCATTGGTAGGTTCTTGCTGTGGAGACCCAAATTCAAATCCTCAAAGTAACATTTAAGATGGAATTTTAAATTGTGATTCTTGGTCACCCACTGTTTGGCTTCTAACAGTAATTTCTAAATTGTTGACCTTAAAGAAGTTAAGTATTGTATTGACTTTAAGGAGTTATATATTTGTATCAGTTGTGTTGATTGGCTCAAACACATGTTTAAGTTATATTTGTAGACTATCAGAAATATTTAAAAAATAATTAAATTACTAACCGTTTTATGTTTCTCAAACCCTCAAATAAAGAAAATTAGCATTCCAAAAGAATGGTAAGTACTAAGAACTACACTGTTGGCACTGCATGTTATTTGATTAACAAATCTCCTACTTCGGTGTTAGCTGAAAAGACACCCATGGAAGTGTGGTCTGGTACAAAGCCCTCGTTGAGGCATCTCAAAGTCTTTAGTTGTGAGGCATATGCACATGCCAAATGAAAAAAGATCAAAATTGGAGAACAAGGCAGTTAAGTGTATCTTCATCAGCTATGGTGTCGGTGTGAAAGGTTACAAGCTTTGAGATCTAGTTGCAAAGAAGGTGCTGTATAGTAGAAGTGTGATTTTCCGTGAGTTGAAACCTTCCACTATTGATTTGCAACCAGACAAAGAAGAAAAACATAAAAAAGGAGGTAGTTCAAGTACCACTTACTCTAATGAAAAATGAACTACACACACCTGTTGGACCTAATGATGAGGAAAGCTCAAGCAGCTCTAAAAGTTCTGAAGAAGAGCAAGAACCTCAACCTCAACAATTGAGTAAGTCTACTTTAGGCAACAACCTAATAGATTTGGTTATTCACGAGAAAGGTTTGGCTATTCTTTGTTGGATATTTGCTTTGATAAATAACATTGATGAGCCTAGGACTGTTAGAGAGGCTATGGGTATGCATGATGCAGATTCTTGGATGGAAACCATAAATGAAAAGATGGCTACATTGAAGAAGAATGCTACATGGAATCTGGTACCATTGCCTAAAGGACAGAAACTTGTTGGATGTAAATGGGTGTTCAAGAAGAAACTGGGTCCAAATGGCAGTGTAAAGAAGCATAAAGCACGGTTGGCCACGAAGGGGTATTCTCAAGTGGAGGGAATTGATTATGTTGAAATATTCTCTCATGTAGCTAAGATGACATTCATTTGATTCCTACTATCACTTGCAGCAGCTTATGACTTGGAAGTCAAACAAATGGATGCGAACATAGCATTCCTTCGCGGTGATTTGGAGGAGGAAATTTACACGTCAAAACTAGAGCATTTCATTTGAAAAAAGGTAAAGAGAACCTTGTTTGTAAGTTGAAGAAATCTCTTGTAAGGTTTGAAACAATCTCCTAGAATGTGGTATCAAAAGTTTGACACCTATGTGTTGTATTAGGATTTCTGAAATCTAAATTTGACCATTGTGCATATTATAAATCTGGAAATGGTCACATTCTCATCAAAGTCCTATATGTGGATGATATGTTGTTTATTGGGAATGGTAAAAAGAATGATTTCAGATTTAAAGTCTCGATTAGCAACATAGTTTGAAATGAAAGATCTAGGTGCAGGAAGATATATTCTCGAGATTGAGATCATTAGAAATAGAGCAAGCCGAAAGCTTTGGATGAGACAGAGTAAGTATGTTAACTCTGTGTTGGAGAGATTCAGCATGACAGCTTGCAGACAGTCAATTGTTCCATTGTTATAAGGAACGAAACTTTTTGTGGAGGATTGTCCAAAATCTTCTACTGAGATGGAGGACATGTCTAGAGTACCTTATGCGAGTGTTATTGGCAACTTGATGTATGTTGTAGTCTATACTAGGCCAGAAATTGTCCTTAGGACATGTCTAGAGTACCTTACGCGAGTGTTGTTGGCAGTTTGATGTATGTTATGATCTATACTAGGCCAAACATTACCCCAGCAATGGGAGTCCTTAGTCGGTTTATGGCAAATCCTGAAAGGGTGCACTGGGATCAGATTAAGGGAGTGTTCAAGTAATTGAGGGGTACTTTTGAGCTGAGTATTCCTTTTGTCTTCATGGTTATCCTACTAGACCTCGACATTTCCTTTGCATTCATGGATATGTGGATTCAGATTAGACAAGTGACATTGGCAGTAGAAGATCCACTAGTGGATATGTTCTCATGACGTTTAGTGGCGCTATCAATTTGATGAGTAGGCGGTAGGTTGTAGTCGCTTTCTCTACTACAAAAGAAGAGTACATGGCAGATACTCATGCTTGTAAGGAAGCCATTTGGCTTGAGTGATTGTGTTCTAATATTGGTTTTAATGCAGGACAGATTACTAACTATTGCGACAGCCAAAGTGCTATTTTTTTAGCAAAGAATCCTACTTTCCATGCTAGAAAAAAGCACGTTGATGTACATTTTCACTTTGTTTGTGATATGGTGGAAGATGGAAAGGGAAGATGGAAAAAGTTGATACTTTGGCAAATGTTGCAAATGCACTGACGAAACCAATGAGCACAGAGAAGTTCAAATGGTGTACCGGTTCTATGGGCCTCTAGACCTTGAGCAAATGACAAAGTTTTGACGCTTGAGAGGTCTTCAACAAGTGGGACAATGTTGGGATTAAAGTGTCTGGACCTTGAGTCTAAACATGTTTATTTAATTATTTATTGCACCCACTTTGGAAGTCCTAAAAATTTAGGGGACTGGTGTCATAGGTTGCTACGTTGGGACTATGACAGATTCTTTCATTTACTATGACGATAACTAGTACAGCAGAAGAGTCATGAGGAGTTACTTTTTGATAGCTAGTTTTTATGGTGAAGTTCACTTCTGACAAGTGGTGTGAGGTAGGTACCGTATATGGCAAGATGACTCTTATAAGCTAAGTTATAGGTCTAGGTTCGAGCTCGAGTTCGGGTTTCGCAAGCCCAATTCGTGGGTTCGGGTAAAAACGATTTTGCCCTTTGGGTTTGTGGGTTGAGTTCATCTATACATGTATATATGTGTGTGTGTGTATAAATATGTACATATACATATATGTATATGTTATATATACATATACATATATGTATATGTTATATATACATATATATACACATGCACATATATATGCAAGAATTTAAAGAAATATACAAAATTATAAAATTAGATACATTTGATAGTATGCTACTTCATCATTGATCAATGCATGAGGAAAACCCAATGATAGAAGGGGTGCTTTTAGGGACATTTTTGGGTTTTTGGATGCAGAACAAGGTCAAAAAGTCTATTTTTGTTATGTTTTGGTGCTCAGCGCCTTTGGATATGCTCAAGTTTGTACCTAGGTCCGTACCTGGCGAACCCGGTTCAGGTGCATGGACCAAAACTGGCAAACCCAATAACATAGGTTATAAGTGAGTCATGAGTTAGTGCTTTAGAAAGTTGCTATGTGCAACATGTCATGGAAATGGCAACTTGTTTTAATACCACTTATCTTTTGAGTGTATGAGTTGGT
The DNA here is from genome assembly GCF_030272615.1 of Cryptomeria japonica. Classification (NCBI taxonomy): domain Eukaryota; kingdom Viridiplantae; phylum Streptophyta; class Pinopsida; order Cupressales; family Cupressaceae; genus Cryptomeria; species Cryptomeria japonica. Next base: position 502,893,590 of record NC_081406.1, read on the forward strand.
TTAAGAAACCATGGGCACTTTCCACTTGTATTGAGCTCTATAAATATGTGGCTTCTTAGTGTATTTTGTACGATGAGACGGTTGAATATCTTCTAAGAAGTCATGGTGTGCCGAGATTTTCTCCATAGTTCTCTATTGTTGTAATTACTCTTGAAGAGCATTGGCTTTGTGCATTGTAAAATAACTATTGGTTGTTGCTAAGAATACAATTGAGCTCTAGCTTTTGAAGCGTGGGTTTTTTCCTGAAAGGGTTTTCCCATGTAAATCTAGTGTTATGGTGTTATTTGTTTAAATCTGAATTTGTATGTGTTTATCTAATCTGTAACAGTTAATGGATTTGTAAGAAAATTTTGCATTCACTCTCATGTGAGATTTAGCATTTGGAAGCATTATTCCGCGCTTTACTTAGTTTCACACATTGTGGGCTTGAAAATCTTGGAAATTAGCTGCATAACTCATTCTAATGAGTCTAATCCTTGGCCAAGAAGCATTATTGTTTGAAATCATTGGTTTTTGTTCATTATGTATGATGTCTATTGCTTTACGTGTTTGCATGTGAATTCATGTTGCTAGTGATTCATGATGCACATAGTTCTCCCTTGCCTTGACTTGCCCTCTTTATATGTCACCTTGTCAAGGGTAAGACAACTCCAAAGAAGGACACACGTGCAAGAGCTAAGTCGCCAATTTCTTCCACTAAGGGTCTTAGTCTCCTACCCAACAAATCTAGGTATTAAGAGTAGTTAGTATGTGTCCTTGTTGCCCACAACTGTACCGATATGGAACTCGAGGCGGCAAGGACACACCCTAGCTGCTCTCAGGAACTCCTAGGCACTCCCAAACACTCCCACAAACTATAGGCTTAAATTTTAAAAAAATAAAAACTTTAAAAGCGCCTAAAACCCTAAAACATCCATTGTGTTTGTTCTTTGACAAAAACAAACCTATTTTCACACAAACTTATTCTTTTTTTGACATTTTTGCATTTTGGAAGACTACTCGTATTTTTCAAGGGAAATATTGAAAAGTGCTAGATGGCTGAATTTAGCTTTGCACAAAGGACATATATTGATCTAAGTGAGTAGTTTAACAAATTCTTTAAATTTTTTTTATAATTTTCTTCTTTTTTCTAAATTCATTTTTTCTCCAAAAAAGCCAAGCTTTAGGATTTTTAAAAGTGTTTTTTGGTGTTTGTTTTGAACTTTTATTAGTTTATATATATAAATATATATATTGTAGGGTTGCATTTTTGTTTTTTGTTATTTAAATTTTTGTAATTTATTATAACAATGATCTCTTTGGAATGGCTACTAGTTCAATTTCAGTAAGCCTCAAGGCAAATAAACAATTTAAATACGATCAAGCATCTCCTCTATGGAAATATGTTAAAATGCTTGAACAACTTTAAGGAGGTGGGGCTTTGTTTGGAATTGTAATCAATAGGGTCAATTTAAGAGCTCATATAGTAAAATGCAAGCTCACTTATGTGCTATGAGCGGTCATGGAATTAAATTATGTGAAGGGCAAAACAAGAAGGGGTTTCCAAAAGAACAAATTATGGCATTCATTAGAGAACAAGAAAAAATTGATGGTATGAATAAGAGAGAACAATGAAAATCTCACCCTTTAACTAAGAAAACATCAATGAAGCCACCTAAAGATTCTCCTTCAATAATGGCCTCCAAACATCCTTTCTTAGAGAAGTCTATCCAAGAAAATCCCTCTCATTCCCAAAGAAGAGGCCCATTGGTTAAAACTTAAAACATTTCAAAATGGGGCAAGAGACATTGCGTATGAAAAAATTGCATGTTGTATTTACGGCAATGGTCTTCCTTTCAACTTGGTGAGATCACCATAATGGCAAAGGTTGTGGCAATCAATAATGCACCCTCTAGTTATACAAGTCTAAGGTATGAATAAGTGTGCAACACCTCAAAAAGCAATAAAAATGTGGAGACATCACTCAAAGCAATTAAGGATTCATGGATTGAAACAAGAGTGTCCCCTATTTCGGATGGATGGAAAGATTGCAAAATTCAAGTAGCAATATTTTTGAAGGCTGTGCAATGAATTGTGAGGGGCAAATCGAAGATGCAAATTTCATTTCCAAAATCCTCATTCAGTCTATAGAGATGGTGGATCATACTAACGTTATCTAAGTCATTACAAGCAATGCAAAAGACATCAAGTGCTTTGGTTGTGGAAAGGTACGAGCACATTTAAGACACCATGGACCATAAATTCATTTAACTTGGTGTTGCAAGCAATAGGTACTCAAATAGAGTGGGTTAAAAATGTATACACTAAGGGTGAGGAGATTCAAATGCTTGAGACAAACTATCATATTCACAAGGACTTTCTCATGTTTGGAGTTGTTGAAGGTATATTTAATTTATGCCATATTTACTCACTTTTTAATGTATTATTAATTTGTTAAATTATTTTTTACACAACATTATGTTGCTAAGGCTCAATTCGCTTCACAATCATTTTGGGACAACTTGTAAGGCGGGAAGAGGCGTTAGCCACCATGTAATTAACCACCAATGGAGTACTTGAAAGCAATCAAATTCAAAGGGAGCCCAAAAGATCAAGTCATTGATACTAGATGATGATTGATGAGCTCATGTGGACCATGTCTTGAATTTCAATGAGCGTGTTAATATAAAGTGGCCATGTTTGGGCGAAATCTATGATGACATTGACTCACTGACAAAAATATATGTCATAATGGCACAAGCAAATGACCCTAAAGAAACATTTTTCCGGAGTGTGGAAAAAATCATTCATCATTTCTAAAACAAGATGGATACACCTTGCTAGCAACAACAATGTAGGAAAACTGAGAGGGGGGGTGAATCAGTTTTCAACAAACTTAAACAAATTAACCTCAACTTAAGATCTAATCAAGAATAGAAATAATAAAGATAAACATCACATCAACAACACACAACACAGATTTTTGACGTGGAAAACCCGATCAAGGGAAAAACCACGGTGGGAACCTACCCACAATATGATAATACTCTGCAAGTAGTATGTGAAATATTACAATGGGGAATGCACATGCATTTAGGCACATTGCCTAGAGCTCACTACTCAAAAACAACAAAGAGCTACAACCCTGGGAAGGCACACTGCCTTACAAAGATCGGACAACAATCCGGATTACATGAACTAAAAGAATAGCATCTCCAAATGCCTGATCACAGTTCCGGTTAAGCACACTATCTGCTCTGCAACACTTCTTTGCTCTTCTTCACACTTTCAAAAGATCAATTCACTTGTTCGCACATACAACACTCTCAAAGAATGCAAACACACATCTTACATGATTATTACTCTTATTTATACGAATCATCAACCTTAATTTCAAGGTCGGCTCAACTCATAAGACCTAATTACAAAATTACATCACACGATACATAAATCAATATGCGGACCAATACAATGTCGACAAGGACATGGCATGGACCTAAATCAAAACCTCGAACACACAACACCACCAAATATCTCGCCAAGATCATTCGCACACGCAAGAATCATCGAGTCGGCTAGAAGGTTGTATAACATGAAGAATACCACCGGACCAATTAAATCTTTAATAATGCGCACAACGATTAATACGGACCACCAATACGCATAGAACACAATCAAAAAACATCAACAAGCAACAACTCAGATTACTAGAATCGTCGTCATCTCCCTCTCGGAGCTCAAGAACACCAACATAACTTACTGACAAATTGAAAGATATGCTTGTGAAGTTTCAAATCATGAGCCACTCGAACTGAGGACACACATGAACGTCCCAAACACTCTCCAAAATCCACTCAGCATAATGAATCAATTTTGGAGCAATATGAACCAAAAATCACAACTCTGCAATACAGAACCAACAGAAAAACCAATCATCACAGCAGACCACATAACTTGATCAAATCACCTTCCGCAGCACTGAAACTCATGCCGAATCAACTAAAGATACTAATCTCTGAATCCTTAAATCCGCATCAACATATCTGCAATATCCCGACCAAACCAACTCTCTGCAACACTGAAGTACAAGAATACAGGAATATGTTGACATCAATGACAACACATTCCAACAACTCTAATATCCAACACACCCTTGCATCTCCTTGCATATGCATTATCCCCCAAATATTATAGCACAAAGATACTTTCTTTGCCATAGAGAATTGCACCATATAGAGATAATGAAGTTGCTACTTGGTACAAGTTGGCATTCCAAAGGATCTTCTCAAATCTTTAGGTGGTGGATAATGTTAGAAAAGACTTTGGTAAGTTCATCTCAAGATCAGATCATAATATTTGTGCTCTTTGAGACTAATACAAGGAAGATACTCGAACATGGTGGCATTTTCAAGTTCATCTCAAGATCGTATCATAGTATTTGTGCTCTTTGAGACCAATACAAAGAAGATGCTCGTACAGGGTGGTACCTCCAAGAGCAAAATTATTTGTTCCTCTAGCCTCTTGCAATCAAAATTCTATTTTATTTTTTAACATTTTTAGTACTTACCATTCTTTTACATTTTTTATTTTTGAGTTGTATTGACTTTCTCTCCAATTTTAACAAGTTGCAAGTTCTTAGGCTAAACGGAATTGGAGTGCATACTCCTTTATCCACTCAGTGAAGCATAACCAATTGGCTGCAAAAAAGCAAAAGACTTAGTCTTGTTGATGTGTTTTTCATGCACATGCGAACACAGAATAAAATACCTAAAGGTACCTTATCCTCTCTTGAGCAAAGTTTCCCGACTGCTAAAGATCTCGCCGAAGGATCAGTCGAGGCAACTCCAAGGTTCTTGTATGTAGGTTCTCTACTCGTGGATAAGCTCTTTGTGGTATGATGTGATTTTGCTGGAATCACAAGGGGACTTACACTTGATGACTAAACGTCTGATTTGCTGGAATCACAAGTCCTATTTACTAACTGGAAGACAAACAAATGGCAAAAGATGCAGGGTTCAGAAAGTCTACTCTACTACCTAGAATGCGAGAAGATGGATGAATGACTAGGTGGAGTCCTACTGGGCTGGGTATCACCATCAGGCTTGAACAATTCGACACCAACTCAATGCGATCTTCTAAGGGGTGCTTCCAATATGTTCAAATCGTACACCATCAGACACTGATCACCATTCAAGAAAATGCATGAAACAACAGACGTGTAACGACTTAAGATTAAGCTCATTTTATTCCAGTTGACCACGCAAGACGCACTTACCATCAGCAAGAGGCTAGTGGTTTGGATTAGACAGATTCCACACAGGTGCATTCAACAATTTTCTTCATTCAATCTAATCATCTACCATCTAGAATTGAAGATTCAACAAGAAACCATGCATATTGCAAGAAACGACACACTTCACCATAACTTCAATGAAAATGGAGCTTATTTACAATCAATGGCAACAATTTCTTGCCTTGTCCTCCTATTCTACTCTAACTACTATTCTATTTGCTATTAATCATTAGCTATTCTAACCTCTATGAACTAACTATTCACCTTCTAACTATTAATGACTAACTATTAGCCTTTACAAATGAGGAGCCAGGGCTTATATAGCGCCCTCAATACAATTTGATGGCTCAAATCAATTTGAGATCAATGGTCGAGATTTTACAATGAAAACCCTAATTAGGGTTTGTTACAACAAACTCAATTCTGGCCAATGAAATAATTGCATTATTTGGACACATGTCTTCTATGGAATATTCGACCAATGGAGAATCGGGGTAGGTACATCGAAGTTTGTGCCATCTCCCATGAGTTAGGTACATTGAATCTGGACATGCTGAAGTGGACCAACCCGACTGGAGGAGTGATGACTGGGATGCCACCTTGTCTTTCCTTCAAATGTTGGACTGGAAGAGGTCGTCCTTGATGAGGCTGGGCTGGAGAAGGTCGTCCTTGTTGATGCTGGGCTGGAGAAGGTCGTCCTTGTCCTGGCCTGGTCTTCTTTCATCTGCCAAAACAAACCAAAAGATGATTAAGGACACATGATAAATTCATTTCAACATAGCATTTTCAACTTAAATCATCAACAAAAAGATATTAACATGAAGTTAGTTCAAGACTCTTTCCAGGGACAGGCCCTATAAGAATTTCGCCCTGGACCCTCTGGACGGGTCAAGAGCGAATTTTGCATTCCTGGCTCATTTAGACCTCCTTTCAACGTTACCTCACAATTAGCTCCTCGCCTGGCCCCAACAAGGTGAAAAATAGCAATTTCAAAGGATTTTGCCCTGGACCCTCTGGAAGGGTCAGGAGCGAAAATCACTTTTTGGCTCAATTCCTTCAAGTTTGATAATCATTGTTAAGTCAAAGTCATTCCTGAGGACCTCTCCCCTCAAAACTCGCCCTAGTCAACACTTGGCTTGGCACAAATTTGGGAAAAAGGTGATTTACAGAAAATTTGCTATGGACCCTTTGGAAGGGTCAGGAGCGAATTTCTTAATTTAGGCTTATTCCTCCATCATTTCAAGTTGCACTCACCTCAAAAGGCTAGAAAACACTTCTCCTCTCACGTCCAACCCAAGTTTAACTTGATTTTGCAAGGCAAAATAGGTGATTGAAGGATTTTCGCCTTGGACCCTTTGGAAGGGTTAGGAGCGAATTTCCTCCTCTAGCCTAAAATCATCATTCCTGGAGACAACAATCAACTCAAGGTCAATCTTAAGGGCATCTTTCACCTTGGTCTAGGCATAGCTTAGCATAAATTTGAAAGGAATAGGTAGATTTTAGGTTTTTCGCTGTGGACCCTTTGGAAGGGTCAGGAGCGAAAATCTTGTTTTAGGGCTATTTGGCCATCCTTTCAACTTCAAATTAGCTCCAAGACTTAGAACATCTTGCCTCACTCCTCTCCAGGGTATAAAAACCAAAATCTTGACTTGATTTGCAAGGAAAAAAGGGTGATCTTAAGAATTTCGCTCTGGACCCTTTGGAAGGGTCAGGAGCGAAAATCTCATTTGGCTTCAAAATTTGCATTCTTGGTGACCAAAATCCACTCCAAAGCAATCCAAATGACCTCTCTCATGCTTGTCCAAGCTTGGCTTTGTTCAAAATTTGGAAGAAAAGATGATTTTAAGGATTTTCGCTCTGGACCCTTTGGAAGGGTCAGGAGCGAAAATCTCTTTTAGGCTCAATTCCTTCATCTTTTATGGTCTCTAGCAACTTAAAGTCACTCTTAAGGGAAACTTCCTCTTGATTTTGCCTTATCCCACACTTGACCTAGCAAAAACTTGATAGCAAAAAGAAGTTTTCAGAAAATTCGCTCTGGACCCTTTGGAAGGGTCAGGAGCGAAATTTTCATTCTTGACCAAAAATCATTATTTTTTCAACTTGAAACTTCTTTGCAAGGTAGGATTTCATCTTTCATTGCCCTAGGAACAAGGTTTCATGTCCAAGAAAGGTCAAAAAAGTAGGCTAATAAGGAATTTCGCTCTGGACCCTTTGGAAGGGTCAAGAGCGAAATTCACTTTCCTGGCTAGAATCCTTCATTTTCATAACTTCCAAACATTCTCAAAGGCTAAATCATGCTCATTCTTCTTCTCATCATGTCTTGGTCATCAAGATTTGGCTAAATAAGGAAAGAAATGCCTCTTAGAGAGATTTTCGCTTTGGACCCTTTGGAAGGGTCAGGAGCGAAAATCTTAACTTGGGCTAGATTCTTCATTTCTCCCTTTCAAAACGACCTCAAGAGGCAAAGACAAGTTATTTATCTTCCATCCACGTCATAACAAATCAAAACCTGATCTTCTTCATTGCAAAAATAAGAGCTTTTAGGAATTTCGCTCTAGACCCTTTGGAAGGGTCAAGAGCGAAATTCCAATTTTGGTCCAAAATCCTTCATTTCTCAACACTTTCAAACACTTCAAAGACAACAAGAATGTCCATCCTTCCTTCCAAGATACCCTGCAAATCAAAAATTAGTCAAACTTAGGAGGAAATGAGCTTTAAGAAGATTTTCGCTCTGGACTCTTTGGAAGGGTCAGGAGCGAAAATCTCATTCTAGGCTAGATTACTCACTTTTCAAACTTCGAACCACTTCAAGAAGCAAACTTAGATCATTTTCCACCTGAGGAAGAAGGTTTCAAGGTCAAACAAGGTAGCAAATGAAGTTTATGATGAATTTCGCTTTGGACCCTTTGGAAGGGTCAGGAGTGAAATTCCTAATCTTGGCCAAGATCCTAACTTCATTTTCACATTTCTTCATTCAAACAAGCGTTTTTACCTTCATTCAAGCCTAGGAATGCATTAGTTCTAGGTTTTGGTCAAAGTCGAATGTCTTATGGAGAATTTCGCTCTGGACCCTTTAGAAGGGTCAGGAGCGAAATTCGCTTTGGACCCTTTGGAAGGGTCAGGAGCGAAATTTGACATTTTGGACTCTCCGTCAGGATCATTTTATAGAATATAACATTTAAGTATAAGAAAAGTTATATTCCATATATACTTTCAGGATGTTTGAGAGTGGTTTCGGACCTCCAGGAGTTATATTGCAAAATCTAGTTTTTGGAGGATTCTTCAGTTTTCCAGACTTAGTCAAATTTCAGGGTCAGGACATTCCAGACTTAGCCAAATTTCAGGATTAGGGCATTCCAGACTTAGCCAAATTTCAGGGCATTTGAAGATCAGGATGACATTCCAGACTTCATCACTCACCAACTCGACCTAACTCAAACCCTCGAGAATGATACCCACTCACAAAGCAAGACACAATTAGCAACGAGAGCAAAACCAAACCCTAAGGAAGACTCTCAAAGAAACCCTAATTCTAGGGCACCTGCTGACTCCCCTGGCTCAAGCAAAGCCTACCATCCTATTGATCCCCTGGCGACACTCAAAATGCAAAGGCTAATAGACAAACCCTAAACACCTAGAAAGCAAACCCCAAAAAGCAAAAAAAGTAGGGGTCCCCATTTGTAATGGGGCGATGTGTGAATACGTCACAACAAGTCTATATCCATTCCAACTTGCATCTCCTATCACATAAGGAAAGCAACTATAGGGAAAGGGCAACAAAGAATTGGGATATAACCCCTTAGTGTACCAACTTGGATGTATCTATCGTAGAGCTTGCCAAAGTCAATGTAGATGATGACAAGGCTCTTACACATGAAGTACCTAGAGGGAGTGGCACTCCATTTGCTCGTGGTTCAAATGCTGTTGAACCAAAGCGATGACTTCAATCTAGATGCTTTTGATTAAGATCAAAGAACAAGATACAGTTTTTTAATGGAATTATTTTCAAATTTTGTAATTGTAATGATTTTCATTTGAATCTTGACTCTAGAGTCCTAGACATAAATGATATATGACATAATATTAAAATTTTGAGCTATTAATTGACAATTAATATTATCTTTAGCACTATTATTGATCAATGATGAAGTATCATACTATTGAAAAATCAAAATTCATTATTATCATATGATATATCAGATGTATTTTCAATTCTATATTTTTTTTAATTTTTTGCATATACTACCATACCCAAGAAAAAAAAAATTCTTGCCAGCATACCAGAACCCTGTACATGGACCCGACCTTGTACCAAACTAGAAACATAGTTCAAGAGTTCGGAAAGCCACATTGGGTGGGTGGTAAAGCATTCAGTTGATGCCCTTTCTGGCAGCTTCAGATCAACTTCATTGGATCTTGAGAATCCTCAAGTGTAAGGGTACAGCAGAACACATTCATGATAACTAACTACACTTGGCAAAGATTGTAATCATTGTAACTCCACTTATTCATAGTAATCATGTAGCTTCAAAATGACTTCTGTATCTTGAATATAAAGTATTCAATGTACTGGATATTCTTCATTTATGAAGGTTTACATATGATAAAATGTTGTAGAGAGGTATTTAATGGAATGGGAATACTTTTTTATTTTAGTTGAAATAATTGGTCAGCAGATATAAATATGATGTACACCTACATCATATTTAAGAAAATCAAGACTCCCGCAATGATTATAATTATGGTCAATAATCTTACCTTCTGTAATCCTTGAGATTGGATAACGAAATCAAGAATGTTAGTTTTAATACTAATTATGATATATAATTAACTGATTTATCTGTTTCGAAGATCGAACTTTTGTCATTAGTAGGAAACTAAGGGATCAGTTAGGTGAGATGAGCCCCACCTTTATTTGGAGAATTCTGTAACTATTGGAAGAAAAAAACTGGCATGTTTCCATAATTTTCCAGTTCTCAACAGAGTTGATCTTATATGCGGTGCTTTGTAAATAGAATAATCCTTTTGCTGCTCTCATTAAAACACCCCCACTCCCAACCCCCCCCAACATTTTTGCAATGCCAGCATGGCAGCTCATAGAATGGAGAAAACAACTGTACTCAAGAAGACAAAAAAGGAAATCTTGCAAAGGCAAAAAAAGTTCTTGGAAAGGTTCTCAGAGAACATTGCTCTAATGAAAAATTCAGGATGGTTTTATACTGACTGACAGATGTACAATTCATCACTATTTGATTGGAAATGCACCAAACCACTCTTGATCAGTCCTCCAATGTATTGCAAGCAATAGTTTTAATAATTAATGCACATCTAAAGAACTTTCCTGTGTAATTTTGATGAAAAATTGTTGGTTTGTTACTGTAGTTTTCAAGATTTTCTAGGCTCCTATATCTTCCATATACCCTGTTATAATACATCAAAAAAATAGACAGAGCATGATAATGCAAGCAAGACACATACCACTGCAATAAGAATAAGGATAGGCATAAGACCACATTTTTTTGTGTTTACTCTTTTATATTATAAAGCATAAAATAATTAAAAACTGATAAGTTTAAGAACAGGAATGCTGCATTATAAAGAGAGATATATCTAAAGATCCTGGTGTTCCAATGACCTGTTCAAGGATAGAGATCAATTCGCTCGCAATGGCCTTAAATTGGCGAGAAAGTACAAGCAATTCAGAGTCTTGTTCTGCCTGGTCCATTTCTACCAAAGAAAACAACATAACAACGTTACTCCTAACCTCTTAGCAAAAATTAATGACAACTACTCTCAAAAAAAAAATATCCATTTCAAAGCTTGAATTCAAATTTATAAAAAACAAATTCTGGATCTGTATGAACATAGATTAATTAAGATATGCATCGAGATCTATGATTTCAATGATAAGACACAATATGAAATGTCATTTCAATCATCCAATGTCAACTTAGTACACTTGTCCTGACCAATAAAAGAATATTCAATTTTATATTTATTAGAATATTTAATTATATTTTGAGTCACCTATATTTAGTTCCTTGTTTAATGGTCATTTAGCTTTTTATTTAATTAGCCTTTAAGCTTAATTTAGCGTTTAGCATTTTAGTAGTTCACTTTAATGATCTATTCTTTTTATAGAACATCGTCTTGTAACCTCTATACATACATTTGTATATCGTTCAATTAATTCATTCGACTATTTTGAACAATCATTTTTAAACGGTATCAGAGCGGGAGCCGGTCTAGGTTTGACTCCCTCACGGGAGTGCTCAAGATTTTGGGAGGGTTTAGTACTTCGCTTTTGCGTGTGAACTTTTGGGATTTTTTTTGCAGGGCAGCAGACGGAGATTTTTTCGGGCTTGGTGAAAGAGTATATTTTTCTGGAAAATTTTATAATTCTAAAAATTCTTTTGAGATTTTTAGTGAAAATTTTTCCAAAATCGCAGATCTTTTTCATGAAATCACAAACTAGGGTTTTTGAAAAATTCATGCCATAGTTTCTAAAATCGCGAGCTAGGGTTTCACAGGTGTTTTCCGTGAGAACCACACCCGATTTTTGTTCTTCCCGTGTTCTCTGTATCTCGCGATTTTTTTCCGCGTATGGTGCTTTTTTGGGTCGGATTTCTGAAGGAGTTCGTGGCAGTACTTTTGCAAATCGAGTCTGAAGTCACATTTCCGTGGTTTTTTTGCGATCTTCTTCATTCTGCAAGTCGCATTTTTCCGACGCCTTTTTTCTAGCACAGTGGGTTCTTTTCGTTTTCTGCACGCAACCTGCTTCCGTGGGTTCCAGCGGCGATTTTCACTGCTTTTTGGCGTGATTTTCACGCTTTTCCGGCAGCAATTTTTTATTTTCCTGAACCCGCGTGTGTGGTCTTGTTTTCTCTGGAACCTGTTATAGCTGCGATGGGCAGTTTTTTCGTGATGCCTCTTCTATGTTCTACGACAATCTGATCGCGGGTAAGGTTGTCACAATTTGTTTTTTTTGGTATTTTTTTTTCTAACAAAAAAATATATATTTTTTGGGTTTTAAAAATTGTCCCTGAAAAAAAAAAAAAAAATTTGGGGGGGTTTTTAATATTTTTTTGCCTTAAAAAAATTATTTTGGGTTTTATTGATTTTTTCCAAAAAAAATCATGGACGGGTTTTTAATAATTTTTGTCCTTTAAAAAAAATTATTCCGCAGGTTTTAATAATTTTTTTTCCTTAAAAATTATTTCTGGGGTTTATAATTTTTTCCTTAAAAATTGTTTGTGGGTTTTCAGCTTTTTCACCATAAAAAATCATGGGAGGGTTTTGCTTGATTTTTTCCTCAAAAATAAGGATTTTACCACGTGATATTGTCTAGCATTTTCCCGCGTGATGTTTGGTGTCTTACCACGTGATGTTTTGAGTCTTGCCATGCGAAGTTTCAGGGTTTTTTACCATTTTTTCCACAAAAATGATGATTTGTATCTTCAGTTTTGGAGGGTTTGCCGATTTTTCCTCAAAATCGTGGTTTCAAGTTTCAATTTGGTTACCCAACATCAGGTTGCACATCCAGGGAGGGTCTCCACCACAGCAGAGTGTTCTTTCCATTTGTGATCAAAAGACCTACAGTGTCTTCTGTAGGGTAGTTAGTCACCAAAATGACCATTAAGGGAGGGTATTAGAATATTTAATTATATTTTTAGTCACCTATTTTTAGTTCCTTGTTTAATGGTCATTAGCTTTTTATTTAATTAGCTTTTAAGCTTAATTTAGCGTTTAGCTTTTTAGTAGTTCACTTTAACGATCTGTTATTTTTATAGAACATCATCTTGTAACCTCTATATATACGTTTGTATATAGTTCAATTAATTCATTCGATTATTTTGAGCAATCGATTATTCAATATTTGCATGTAGTAAACACATGACAATAGATCCAACTTAACATGGTCAAGGGAATTTAAAAATAGATCTGGTTGAACAAACAAGGGAAATTTAGGCAGAAAGATATTTGTATATGTTTCTACAACACACAATTACATTTTCAGTCTGGCCTGTCAAGTGAGAGCAGTGCAATTTTGACATGGCAATAAGGGTTAGGTCACTTGCCATAACTTTGAGCTTTTGCCAAATAAGAACATATTAAATGCCAAAAACACAAAATGATGAATATTTAAAAAACTAGTACACAAAAACTAGAGATAGAGAAGGCAAAGCATGAAAATGTTGTGTATATAAAATGTTTTCAAGCTTGAAAATTATCATTTCACAAAGATAAGATGTAAATATGGTGAGAGAGAGAGATTATCTATGACATCGTTTTCAATGTCTATGCAGCTGGCCAATTAAAACATTTCTTCTGAAGTTACAGCACATCATAAATAATATAGTAAATGTTTACTGCAGAATGATTTCGACATCCTGAACTCTGAACTTTATCCCCATGCATCTTCCACAGGCTGATTGGATAAGCCTGGACTAAGGTTAGTAACTTAGTATATGCTGCCTCACCTCAATTTGGTAAAGGTATTAATATTATAGTTTCCTAAGTTATTAATACTCAATAATGTAATATATTGTAATTTTACTTTCTTATTAAAAACTTTCTATTTTGTATTTCTTTGTAATTCTTTATAATGATCTTCATGATCATTCGTAAATACAACAATAATTTTTTACCAATTATGTCCCCATAATATGGTATCAGAGCAGAAAGAAAAAATTTGTTTTTTCTAAAAAAATTTCATCAGTGAAAAAACAAATTCAGCCTAAAATTTTTCCAGAATTCGAAATTCATTTTTTTTTTCTAAAGGGTTTTCTTCCAGGCGGTTTTTTCTAATGTTCTTCGTGTTTTCTGTGGCGGATTTCTTTTTAACCAGACCTTCATCCTGCGACGCCATTAATCCTCTGCGCGTGACGCGATTTTTTCCACCTGCAAATTTGTTTTTCTACCATTTTTGGATGGAAATCTGCATTTTCGATTAGGGTTTTTACCCTTTAGAACAAGTCGAAATTTTTTTCTGATTGCAGATTCTTGGTGGGTTTTTCGAGAGCTCAACTGGGTTATTTTTAGAATTTTGCGGGTGCATCGTTTTTTGTGCCTTGAATTTCGTGCCAACGGATTTCAATTCTGATTTCAGCTTCTTTTTGGGTTTTTCGCAAGGATTTCTGGGTTGTCTTCGGATTTTTCTAGGTCAGCCGTAAAAAAATTTCGAAATTTGTGTCAGTCGTACTTCATCTATTTTTTGAAGTCTGTACCTGTATTTGCCTCTGTTTTTTGCATTGGGATTTGTGCTTTGTATTCCGTGCTATCGCCTCTTCTTTGATTTTTTGTTTTCCGTGCATTGGGAAACGTGCAAGATGGCGTCATTGACCAACTTGATGTTGGAAGACAGTCAGCAATTCAACGGCAACAATTATAACAATTGGAAGCAAGGCATGCTGACAATCTTCAAATATCGCCGCCTAGATGATCTTGTCTTGGGAAAAGAATCTCATCCTTCTACAATCGGAGTCGATCAAGACAAATTTGATGACCGCAATAGGGAAGTTGTCATGCTTCTCAAGCTCTCTGTCACAGATGACCAGCTACCTCAGATTCCTTCTGGTCAATCAGCCTCAGAAATTTGGAAGCATCTGAAGGAGTTGCATGAGACATTCGACAAAAGTCGAGCGTTCTTTCTAAAGAACCGATTGTTCTCCATCATGATGGATGAACGCATGTCCTTATAGGAGCATCTCACAAAGATAAAGGACATTCGAGATCAGCTCGAAGCTATTGGTCGGAAAATGGAGGAAGAGAATATGGTAGTCATAACCCTCAAAAGTCTACCAAAATTCTACAAGCACTTCATAGAGACTCTCAACATTACGTCTACGAATATTGATCTGAAATTCCCAGAGTTATGCACCAAAGTTTTGCAGCAGGATCGTTGGAAACAACAGTTTGGTAGCGGTGCCACTTCATCCTCCTCTGAGCAAGCATTTGCAGCCAAATCCTTTCACAAGGATAAAGGCAAATTTCAGTCATCTCAGTTCTCTCAGTCGAAGGGCTTTAGTCAGTCACAGGAAGGCTCGAAAAAGAAAAAGGTTCAACGCAATTATTGTCACAAATATGGCCATCTGATTAAGGATTGTCGCAATTGGATAGCTTCCGAACAGCGAAAGCAGGGAGGGTCTCAGCCTAAGGCCAATTTCGTTGAGAACACAGAGCAGAAAGAATCTGCCTTTTATGCCTTCATGGCTAAAAGACCTGCAGACCATGTGAAATCTTCTGCGTGGTACATTGATTCTAGTGCTTCTCGGCATTTCACTCAAAGGCGTGATTGGTTTACAAAATTCACTCCCTATACTGATTCAGTTATTTTTGGAGGAGTTGAGTAGTATACAGTTGTCGGCAAGGGCAACGTTCAGATACAGTCTGGTGGGAGGAATCTCATGTATTCCTCAATGTGTACTACGTTCTTGGCATGGAACTGAATCTTCTCTCTGTGAGTCAGATTATGTGGCGTTCTCCTCAGCTTGATGTCATCTTCAGTGCACATAAGTGTTCTATTATTGATCGTGCGACACGCACTACAGTTGTTGTTGGTACACGCACTACAGTTGTTGTTGGTATTGAGGATCATAGTCTTTATAGACTTGTGGATACAGGTGATAATCTTGAGCATGCCTTCGCAGCAAAATCCTCCTCTATTTCCCGTCTATGGCATTAGAGATATGGTCACCTGAACATTCACTATCTTGCTCAACTTGTTCGGGAAGACTTAGTACATGGCCTACCTGAAATTCAAACTCAGAATCAGCGAGCTTGTGAAGCTTGTCAGGCTAGGAAGCAACACACGACACCGTTCAAGGATGGTGACTCATGGCGGGCATCTAAGGTACTGCAGTTGGTCCACGCTGATGTATGTGGTCCAATGAATACTACTTTTGTTATTGGGTGCAGGTATTTCTTACTTTTTGTTGATGATTACAATCATAAGATGTGGGTGTACTTTCTTAGACAGAAATCAGATGTGTTTCCTGTATTTCAGAAATTTAAGGCCTTGGTAGAAAAAGAGTCTAATTGTTCTATTATTACTCTTAGGTCTAATAATGGGGGGGAGTTTTGTTCTACTGCTTTCTCCACTTTCTGTGATACACATGGCATAAAACGTCAGTTAACCACACCATACACCCCTCAGCAGAACGGCGTTGTAGAACGTCGTAACCGCACCATTACAGAAATGGCTAGGTCTATGCTAGAACACAGAAATGTTCCTAATAAGTATTGGGCATAAGCAATGTTTACTGTAGTCTATCTCCTTAATAGGTCTCCCACTCATGTTGTTAAAGGGAAGACTCCTAAAGAAGCCTGGACTGGTCGCAAACCCAAGATCAGTCATTTGAAAGTTTTTGGCTCTCTTGCATATGTTTGGATTCTAGATGTGAAGCACTCTAAGTTGAATTCCAAGAGTCAGAAGCTTATGTTTACAGGATACAGTGACAACCATAAGGCCTACCGGCTGATTGATGTAGACACTGATCATCTCATCTCCAGTCGCGATGTTGTCTTTGATGAAGATCAAGGACCATTTCAGCTTTCCTCCTCTAAGCAGAATTCTGAGGATCCACCTTTGAAGGCTTATGATTTAGGTGTTCGTCTTCCATTTGGTTCACTTGATGGGAGGGATGATGCAGATTCTGTATTTGATGATGCACTACCTGAATTTCCTCTGGATGATGCTAATCTCCCACCTGTTCCAGATCCTCTTCCACCTCCAGTTCCAGTTATTCCTCCTCCATCTGATGTTGGCACATCTACTCTCCGACCTAAGTGGTGGGCTAAGACCATCAATGATCTTCGTCCTGATGAGCTCATTGAGGGTAGTGTTGTGACGTTTTCACACATCGCCCCATTCCAAATGGGGACCCCCTACTTTTTAGGCCCTCTCGGTCTTTTGGCTTGCGTTTTTGGGGTCTTTTCGCAGTAGTCTCGTTAGTCTCTCTACTTTGCAAGTGTTTGGGGGTCATATTGATTAAATCTACTTTTCGTTTGAGCAAATTTAATGAAGTCTAGGGCTTGTTTTGTCTTTTCTAAGGGTACTGCCTTTTGTCCTAGATTTTAGGGGTTTCTGTTAGGGTTTTGAAGAAACTAAACATACGAATGGAATTAGGACCCTGCAAGGAGCCTCCCAATACAATTTGAGCCAAAACAGAGCAACTTTCTATTTTTAGAAAGTCCGTATTTTTAGGATTTTTCTGAGTCCCGGAATGTCGTCATTTTGCCAAAAATCAAACTTACTATTTTTAGTAAGTTCTATTTTTAGGAAGTTTCTATTTTTAGTAAGTGCTTTTCTGACCTATTTTGCCCAAACCTTGACATTTTGAAACACTTACTATTTGGGAAAATCTATTTTTGGTAGGATCTTCACAAGAAAACATTGAAAGCTGAATATCTTTGAAGACGCTGAAGACTGAACGTTCCTGAAGACCATTTCTAAATCTGGAAGAGTCAAAAGGTAGACAAGTTGGATCAAAAAATGGTTAAGTTTGGAACTCCTATTCCGAAAGAGGAAAGCATGCAAAATCATCCAAGTCCAGAAATTCACATCAATCCACCAATGTCATCCTGATCCGAAAATGGCCTGAAATTTGACTAAGTCTGAAAACTTGAAAGATCTTCCAAAATCTAGAAATTGCATTTACTTAAATGTTATATTTCATATATATATCCTGACGAAGAGCCTGGAACTTGTGAAAAACATCAAAATCCTCCATGCATGAAGAATTCCGCCCAAGGAAATGATTGGGCGCTAGATGAGGCAGGTCAGGAAATGTTTGGAAATTCATGAATCCTCTAGTGGTGAAATTTCGCCCAACTGTGGACTTGGGCGCTAAAAAGAAGGTCTCAAGGATTCACAAAAAGTTGTGAATTCCTCTACTTAGTAAAAATTCCGCCCAACTCCAAGGGAGGGCGCCAAAGTGGAGTGCTCAAGGAGAATGGAGAAAGTTTAGAATTCCACGCCTAAAAGAGATTAACGCCCAAGGCATGAATAAGGCGCTGAAATGAGGTCCTCAAGGAATTCATAAAAAATGAAGAAATCCATTGCATAGTGATTATAGCAAAGGTATCCATGGAGAACAGGAAAGAATAAATATCCTCCACCAAGTCAAAATTCCGCCCAAGATGAAGGACAGGCGCCAAAATGAAGGAGGCATGGAGGATTCACTGAATCCTCCACCAAGTCAAAATTCCCCCCAAGACGAAGGACGGGCGCCAAAATGAAGGAGGCATGGAGGATTCACAAATTTAATTGAATCCTCCACCAAGTCAAAATTCCGCCCAAGATGAAGGACAGGCACCAAAACCAAGGAAGCATGGAGGATTCACAAAATTCACTGAATCCTCCACCAAGTCAAAATTCTGCCCAAGATGAAGGACAGGTGCCAAAACCAAGGAGGCATGGAGGATTCACAAATTCACTGAATCCTCCACCAAGTCAAAATTTTGTCCAAGATGAAGGACAGGCGCCAAAATGAAGGAGGCATGGAGGATTCACAAATTTCATTGAATCCTCCACCAAGTCAAAATTCCGCCCAAGATGAAGGATAGGCACCAAAACCAAGGAGGCATGGAGGATTCACAAAATTCACTAAATCCTCCACCAAGTCAAAATTGCGCCCAAGAAGAAGAAATTCCAATAAAGTGAAAAAATTGGCTAAGTGTCGAAAATTCCTTCCTTCGGGACAAAATTCCAGGAAAGGGTAAGGAACAAATTCCTTTCCAAAGGAGAATTCCTCCACAACAAGAAATCACACCCAAGGATGAATTGAAGATAAAATTTCTAAGGCAAGGAAGGAATCAGGGATGAACTAAACAAGAAATTTCCCCCCAGGGAAAAATTTGAAAAATCCATTTTCAGGGCTCAAATGACCTCCAAATTTAGAAATTTTTGAAGATATGGATACGTGAAAGAATTCTCTTCATCCTGGACTTGAAACCCTAATTTGTGCAAAGTTCCTAAAAAATAGGAGGTGGTGAAAATTGATGGAAAACCTTCTTCAAGCAAGGAAAGATGAGGAGACTTCAAGAAAATTCTTCCTGAATCGAATTTTCCCTCCCCAACAATTCCAGATATGCACGAGCAGATATATGATGGCGAGGTCCACTTGCAAGGCGAGGTCCACTTGCATGGCAAGGATCTATTGAACACGTGGTAGTAGAGTGGCATATTTATTACCGGAATATTTGACCAAATGGCGACCCGATCATGGCATGTTGAATTTATGGTAGATTCCTTCTGCATGCATCTATCACGTTCAAGAGATGATGGTGCATTTATGGCATAATGGGGTGATTTTTGCATGGATGAATATTCAACACATGTTGGGCGAATTTGAAGGAGGTGGTGCATTTAATGCGCAATGGATGCTATTTTGGGTACTTTTGAATTAATTGTATATGGGCATGATGGGTTATTAATTGGAAATTCCCACCTTGCTGCATCTTGAGTGGAGAATCTTTTAGGGAAAACCCTAATTAGGGTTTTGCATGTAATCATGGCTTGAGGCCTATATAAAGGGGTGACCCCCCTCATTTGTAAAGGAGGGAGCCTTGTATGAAATTGTTGCGATAAGTTTTGAGATAATAACGGTGAAACATTGTTCTTTGATGGTGTCCACTTAAGTTATTTTTTCAAAGCTTGCATGGTTTCACCTTCCTCACTTAGAGTAGAAGTAGCAAAGTGCTTTGATTTCAATGGAGAATGTAATGGTGTCTGATGAATTTCCATGGTTCATACGTTTTGCATCTTGTTGATTGTAAGT
The DNA here is from genome assembly GCF_030272615.1 of Cryptomeria japonica. Lineage (NCBI taxonomy): Eukaryota > Viridiplantae > Streptophyta > Pinopsida > Cupressales > Cupressaceae > Cryptomeria > Cryptomeria japonica. The sequence goes on from NC_081406.1 coordinate 502,913,642, forward strand.
TGCAGTGTAAAGTTAGTCTGAGCCCACTAAATTTGTGTTGAGTTCAATTGTGGATAGTCGTTTGGATTGCGTTGTTTTTGGGTATTCAAATGTACTTTCTCAATTTGAAAATCCTCTAGCATCCCCAGAAGATTGCACCGGTTCTTGCGGAGTTGTAGTTGATCTTGGCAAAGCAGAGCTTGGTTTATTTGGAATTTGTCCACCAAAGCACTATTCATTGTTATCACTGCCCTTAGGAGTAGATTTAGATCCTTCTAAACCCTTTCCCTTTTACTTTCAGTTCATTTTAGTCCGTTCGAAGCAGCAGCATCACAGAATTGCCATATCTGATGATGGAGTTCCAGCCACAACAAAGAAGTGAAAGAATGATGCAAACGTAAGGCCCCTTGGATTACCAGCAAACACATCAGCCAACTGAGTCACGTCCGTAGCATAAAGGAACCTTGGAGTCGATTGTTTGAACTTTCTGCAATCTTAGCATGCAATCGTGCTTTGATCAAGAGAGAGTGAAGTGACCATTAGGCAACTTTATTCTGTGTTAGACGTAGTCATAAAAAACACGTCAACAGGTAGATCTTCCAGAAATAAGGGCAAGCAGCAAAATACAGTTAACTTTGCTCTCATGGCCAACATTCATAGCATTTATGAGCCTCAGACTTATACCGAAGCAAAAGGGATTCCAGAGTGGGAACAGGCAATGGATGCAGAATACCAAAGCCTTCTAAAGAACAACACCAGGGTTCTGTCTGATCTTCCTCCAGGGAAGAAACCCATTAGCTGCAAATGGGTCTATAAGGTCAAGTATCATGCAGATGGTACCTTGGATAAATACAAGGCCAGATTAGTTGCTCGAGGATTCACACAACAGGAGGGCATTTATTATGAGGATTGCTCCTACTGCCAAGATGAGTACCATTCGTCTTCTTCTCGCTATTGCAGCTCAGTTTCGATGGAAAGTCCATCAGATGGATGTTAAGAGTGTCTTCCTCAATGGTCAGTTGCAGGAAGAAGTCTACATGACACAGCCTCCTGGTTTCAAGGTCGTCGGCAAAGAACATCAAGTATGTAGACTCGTTAAAGCACTCTGTGGGCTTAAATAGGCTCCTCGAGCGTGGTACATTAAGATCGATCGGTACTTGGTTGCTCATGGTTTTCAGCGTTGCCCTTCTAACAATAATTTGTATATCAAACACTCTGGTGATGATATTCTCTTTCTTGTTGTCTATGTGAATGACTTGATCATTACTGGCAGTTCAGCACATTTGATTGCAGAAATCAAATAGGATCTGTGCAAGGATTTTAATGACATATTTGAGGCTTCTCCATTATTGTTTAGGTGTTGAGGTTTGGCAAACTAATGGTAGCATTTTTATTTCTCAGTCTAAGTATGCCAAGAACTTGCTTGATAGGTTTCAAATACAGGATTGCAAACCTGCTTCCACACCTATGGAGACTGGCTTGAAGTTGTCTGCCAAGTCTGATTCTCCTCCTGTAGATGAAACACAATTCAGGCAACTAGTGGGCAGTCTCATTTATCTTACTGCTACTAGACCTCATCTCAGTTTTGCAGTGAGCTACATTTCACGCTTCATGACAGCCCCCAAGGCTGATCATTGGGTAGCAGGGAAGCGTGTGTTGCGTTATGTGAAAGGCACCTCTAATTATGGACTTCTTTACACTAGGAGTAATGATCCTAGACTCAGTGGGTTCACAGATTCAAATTGGGCAGGTTCGGTTGATGACAGGAAGTCAACCTCTGGATATGTGTTCAGTTTGGGATCCGGTGCAGTCACTTGGACTAGTAAGAAGCAGCAAGCAGTGGCTCTCTCCTCGACAGAAGCAGAATATCGAAGAGCAATTAAGGCAGCTTGTGAGGCAATTTGGCTTCGCTGGATGCTTGCAGATATGCAAATATCTCAAGCAGGTCCGACTCCCTTGTTCTCTGACAATCAGGGAGTTCTCAAACTTGTCAAGAATCCAGTCTTCCATGAAAGAACCAAACATGTAGAGCTTCATTGTCATTACATTCGACAATTGGTTGAAGACGGATCCATTCAGTTGCTGTATGTTCCTATAGCGGAGCAGCAAGCCAATATTCCCACCAAGCCCCTCAGTACAGATAAGTTTGTAAAATTCAAGGGGTCTATTGGTGTAGTTGATAGATTGAGCATTAAGGGAGGGTATTAATATTATAGTTTCCTAAGTTATTAATACTCAATAATGTAATATATTGTAATTTTAGTTTCTTATTAGAAACTTTCTATTTTGTATTTCTTTGTAATTCTTTATAATGATCTTCATGATCATTCGTAAATACAACAATAATTTTTTACCAATTATGCCCCCATAATAAAAGGGGCAACCTAGTTATGCAAATAAGAATATTTACCAAATATTCATTTTAGCTCATTAGCAGGAAACATCTTCAAAACCATTTTCTCACTGATTTAACTTCATCTGTGTGTGATCAGATGTATCCAAGGGACAATCAATATCTCAATGTCTGTATGGCTGAAAGAAGGGTATCACTAAAGATCTTCTCTAAGGTCTCTGTCTCAGGGTGAAAACCTCTCAAAGAAACAGACAAGGGGTCGCTCGAGCCTCTAAACAGACAATTGTACCACCTACAGTTATCATAGTAAATAAAAAACTGTGTCACCATGCAGAAATGGTTGTCAGTCTAAAAAACTGTGTCACCATGCAGAAATGGTTGTCAGTTGAGACTGACAACCAGTGGGAAAGCATATTCAACTGGCTAAGGGCAGGTCAACAATTTGTATGACCAATGCCATGGTGGAAGAGAAAAACTGGTTGTTTTCCAAAGGAGTTTTCAGCTCCAAACTTCAAAGACTCCAGAATAGCTAAAAGGACCAGTAACACAATTGTCTACACATCTAGGGAATGCTATATAAATTAATTACAAAGATGGGAAAACGGGTAAACAAGTACACAGTTTTGTTTAATTTGATAGTCTGAACTTTGTGTATGGCGACATTGATAGAGGCCAATGACTTGTTGGATCATCTAGAGTCAGAGTGCAGAGAAAAACCCATTTGAGTCTATCTTGGCATATATTTTTTTTTTTTAAATTTGCAAGGTAGTAATTTATATAAATCTATTTCCATTTCAACATTTTGTCTACAAATCAATAATTAATCAAAATTTGGTAGTTACAGATAAAGTTTAATTTGCATTGACATTTTTTAAATGTATTATTTTTGTACAGTTGTCCCTTTTCCACACACTTCCGCCCCCAAAAATGTAGCATTGTGTAACACTAGCAGCTAGTGTTAAAGGAGACTTTTAGTTAAGCTAGTAGAATCAAGCCTATGGAGGAAAGTTTATAGCTTTGACCAAAGGAATGCATTATGGTTAAAATAAGAAATCTGTCATAATTTAGAACTTAAATTGCCAGTGCTTAAGTATTTAAAAGCTGAAATTCAAAGTCTTGAATTAAGTTGGACAACAAAGTTGAATCAAAAGTGGTATTGAAGCTTATGGCATCAAAGCCTGTATATGACAAACTCATATCAGATATTCATACAGTCAAAAAAATAATGAAGACAAAGAAGAGATGCTTTAAAAGTGTTGATAAAATGATAGAAATAAAAATTCATGCATGGTTAAGTCTAGTTCAAGGGAATACAACTCTATATACTATGAAATGACTTGTCAAGTCTGTTTGATCTGTTCACTGTTGAATCTAGATAATCTTAATATTGAGAATCAAAGAAGGGGTGAAGGAAATTCAGACATCCAAAGACGAGTGTAATTCAGATGATCCAAGTCTAGAGGCATCTCCAACTGAAAAAAATCTATTTTAATTTTTGATTGTTTGGCAAGACACCATATGACAAGGCCCGTCTCTAGAACATTGACTGTCACAGTGAGTGCGGAGGTTTTGAAGACTGTTAAAAATTTTGACTGGGATTTCTTAAGCACTAAGCATGGACATGGATCACAAAGTAAAAAGAGACATCTGCAGTGGTGGTATCAATTTCACAGTCAGTTGCTTATGACTTTAATCATTAATAGAGAGTGCTGAGAGTGATGATCAAAGGTCTAAATTTTGATTATAAAAAAATTGTGTAACAAAAGACAATCCACATAGGTGGATAATGTAAAGATACATGAAACAAATGTAAAAGAGCAACATGTAAGAGTCATGTGAAGAGTTAATTTATGCATTTAAATGCAATTTTACCATCATATTGTGAGTCAAAAGTTATGCTTTATACACTTTCTTGTGTTTAATTTATTTATGTTTAATCATGCACTATCTACTGCAACACATCTAAATAAAATGTACGCAATTGTTTGCTTATTTCTCTAAAGATATATTGCTAATGTGAACAGTAAATTACAAGAAATGTGCTCCAAAAAATGAACAAAAGTATTCAATGCATTCAGAAGTATTGACCGTAAATGGAAATATACCAAGATTTAAATTTTACCTGTCCTTGTCATATCAAGTCCTGAAACTCGTGCAATATGGTAAGCACCCTTTGCATTCAACTCAAGCACTTTGAATCTGCACAATCCTTCAAGCACTACCGTATAGGTGACTCTTCCACTCGGCTTCTCCATTCCACGAGACAAATGTAAAGCTCTAGCAGCAACCCCCCTGTGATAAATAAGGTGAAGCATTTAAGTTGTTACAACTTAAATGAAATGATTCCAAGCCATTTGTAGAATATGTATTCCTTGCTTATCTAATATATATATTTGTTCTATGGTGAATGTACAAAATACTGTTAACATTAATATTACTGCTACAAAGATGACATTCTACGAGATGTCCTTGGAGACCATGGGATGATCATTAATCCCAATGATATGTTTTCCTGCTAAGCAACAGGGATTTGTTTCTTCTTCTTTTTGTTTTATAAATTATGTCTGGCTTCTTCTTAAAACATTTTTTCCTTTTTGCAAACTATTTTGTTGCCCTTTGTTACTTTCAGACTCTTTGACAGATGTAGTCTAAGTCACAGGATACGGCGATTTTCATGGATGAGGTTCGAATTTAATCGAATTTCAAACTTCTATAAAAAAAATCAAAGTTAATCGAATTTCTTCTATAAAGCACTGCTATCCGCCTCTAAACACAACTCAGCTGGTCGTGGATATTCTTTGTATATGCTTTGTATCTATTGGGTCATGAGTGTCTGCAACTGCTGGGTCGCCCTCGGATTTTCTCCAACAAGGGTCGCTATTCTGATAATTTATTAGAAGTATACATGTATTTTAAAATAAACAAAATTATAGAAGGCGAATTTTATCCGAATTTTTTTTCAAATTTTTCCCTTGCCAAATTTCATCTGAATTTCATGGCTGTCGAATTCGAACCTTGTGACTTAGGTTGTAGTTACTCAAGCCTTCTAATGTTATAACTTGACTTTGTATTTTGATTATTGTAGACCTGTTTCAGATGCTTGTTGACATTAATATACTTTCTCTTTTTTCTGGTTATTTATGGGATTAAGTTTCCAGCTCTTGATGCTCAAGTTGGCAATGTTCCCACGGCACCATGTCAGGTGGCAGTGGCTGCAAAATGATGGGCTGGAAGAGCCAAGTTTGAGGCCAAAGGTCATGGTAGTCCAGTGGAGGCCCATGATGCTGATGAATGAGTCCTTTCTAGAGGCCCTTGAGTTTGTGCGTTGGCTGTATTTTTTGTGTTGTGGTGTGGATCTGGATGTATTGACGTTTGCCCCTGTGCAGTTTTGTTCATGTTCCTTTTGGTTAGGTATTTGTATGTTTGTTTCAGCCAAGGATCTGTATCTACTTTTCTTGAGCAGGGGGTGCTACAGAATCCCCTCTACTATTATCTTAAAAAATATACTCTCTTTTTGTTTTTAAATGTGAGCTCCCCCATTAGATCAGAGGATGCACTGAATTGCTTCTTCTCTTGCAGGAGATGGGTACGATTGTAGATGATGAGCCAGTGGACAAGCCGACAGCTCAGATCAGAACAAGGTTGAGGAAAAGGTTGCTGGATCACATGGAGAGGAGCTGGCAGCAATAAAATTAGAGTTGAGGTAAGTCACTATGTCAACCACCTTCTGTCAGGACACTCCAACTATTGTGAAACATCTGCTGGCCATCCATTACAAAGGGAAATTAGAAGTGTCTAACTCATTCACACTCCCCAGATTGAAAAGAGTGAAATTGATGAGGCCAGCTATGAGATCTGAAATTTTACATGGTGACCAGTTCAAGGGAATGGAAGATGCTATAAGCAATGGATCTGTTAAACTCAAATCTGTGGTGTTAGCTGCTGGTGGCTGATCAGGATGTGGGTTCAGGGGAATGTGGAATCTGGTGTTGGCTATTGGGGGCTGTCAGCCCTCCCTACATATTTTGATTTTTGCTGTTTGTTCCTCTTCCTGCTTTTTTGAACTTGTTTGGTTTAGTTGATTGTTTGGCTTCTGCCTGCTACACCCCTGCATGTGTTGGTAACGTCAGTTGTTGTTTTGTTTCTTGGTGTTTTACTGGTATTAATCTCTCGGATTGGGTACCCTTATCAGATCCTCATTATATTATCTTTAAAAAAAAGACAAATAATTCAATCGTTGAAAATGCTGCAATAAATAGATAGCTAATTCTTGTCTAGTACTGTTGACTTGGTGGTCAGCACCTCCTTCGGGGTTTGCGACATGGCTTAACCACCTCCCGTGGATCTGGGTAAGTCTGGTGTTTGTGACGTTCGTTGACAGCTCGAGCTTTTGGCACAATGGCAAACATAACAACAATTGGTATCAGAGCCTTGGGTCACGGGTTCGAATCCCGGGATGTCTCCTTCATTCCATCGGTGCGGAACCCTCAATCAGTGCTGAGGGGGAGATTGTTTACTTGGTGGTCAGCACCTCCTTCGGGGTTCACGACATGGCTTAACCGCCTCCCGTGGATCTGGGTAAATCTCGTGTTTGTGACGTTTGATGACAGCTCAAGCTTTTGGCGCAACAGCAAACATACCAACATAGTACCACTTCATTTCTTTTCATGGAGTCATTTTAAGGTACGCATTGTGCATCATTATGATCAAATATAGCTGTCTTGAAAGAGGTTTCAAAACATTGTTTCTTGCCCTGTGTTGCAAAAGATCAAAGGTACCACAGAGGTTTGACTTATGCACGTTTCAAGAACCTGTTAATTGTACACATCCCTCCAATTGACTAATTTCCCTTAGGAGGCAAGGTTGTTCATTTTGCTTGAGATAAATAAGAATGTCATATTCACTTCACAAAGTAAAACTGAGAAGTCTGAAAATAAATGTATTGAACAGTTACTTATCTACATAAAGACTACATGGATCGGTAGCATGCACACTCCATGCTGCCTACAAACTTCGGTTTCTGTACCAAAGCAGTGTGTTTGCATTCCCTATTTATTCGTCTCTTACAAAATGTTCATTGCGTCAAATCAATCACATTTTAATAAAGGCCCTTTTCCTCCGTCATTTATAGAGCACTGTTAAATTAGACAATAATTGACCATAAGCCTAGACTCGTTAACTAAACCACATAACTATTCTAATTCATCTTACTTGTTAAGTCCCATTTAACTGTTTTTATGATTTGCAGACACCAATATGATTCATTTCTTTCTTCAATAAAGAATGTGAAACAAACCTCTTATGCCACTGGAGATGGTCTTGTGGAGACTTGATACCATCAGACGAAGTACTCAAATATCCTTTCCCATTTCTCTCCCCCATATCTGTAATGTGACCTTACCATGGTACAATTGTCAACATTATCAACAACAAAAGTAGAAAACTCAATACCGTACCTACTCGTACTAGTACATAAAAATAAAGTATTTACCTGGTGATAAGGCAGGCAAAGCTGGGATACCCTCTGCAACCTGTGTATCTCTAACAGGAAGAACCCCAATCAAACCTTTCTCCTCCTTTTGCCACAATTCTTGCTCCACTAACTTCACACTGAGATTAAAAACATAATCAAGACATAAACACAAGCAGAATTGAGTTGAAAACATATCAAACCCTAATCAATCACATTGAAATACCGTCACTAAAACGGCATTAGAAACCCATAAGGTTCAATTTTTGAGTTCATGTGCCTAAAATTTTAAAAAAACAACCAACTTAATTTATTAGCAGAATGCAAAACCATTAGGCTTATAATTTCACGGCAACAAAGCTAAGTATAAAACTTTTATCATTTAAATTACCTCGCAGGTGAAGTGCAGCGGATTCTAACAATGGCGCCGGGCAGGAGAACCCTGTTCCGGAATGGCAGAATCGCCAATTTGGCCGGCAACTCTACCGAATCCGTCATTTTTCACAATTTTACAATCGTATGCCTAATTCCTGTATGCCAGCAATCTTCTGATCAGAATTCTAACCTACCAAACACAGCAAATTCTGATTTTAATCATCTAAACCTTCACGTTTTCTCAGGCACTCACCTTTCAAACTTTCCTCAAAAGCCCCAGCTGCCCTGTCTCACAAGTATGTTATCTTTTTATGAAAAATATCTCATTTTCCTTGGCCGAAGCCCCGGGAAAGATATTTTCCTCTTGGAAATTCTCAGAGCAGCCACTACCTTGAGAATAGAAACTGGATTAAATAGTGTGAACTTTTACAATTTGTCTGTCTCACTCTCAAAACAATGACTGAGTAACACGATTCTCTAAGTTTTCTCCTAGCAATTGATCATTTAATAATAGTAAACCTTCATAGCTACGAAAAGTTAATTTCTTGATCTCATAATTGATTGATAATAACTAGGGGAAAGGACTCAGTAGTTGTACACCCTAACTTCGCACTTCTCAAAATCCAATATAACTAAGGTTTCAGGGCCACATCATCAAATATGATGCCACATCAGCATGCTTTTTGTCAAGGTGTCCAAAATAGCCCCAAAAAAAAGTGAGACCAATAGGCATGCAAAAGAGACCCCAATAGTTGTGTCGCTGACATGGCATCACCTAATTGGTTACTTTTTACAATATTAGTACATTTCTTAACAACTATTGGTACATTTCCTAACAAATGTTGGTGCATTTACTAACAAAAATTGATATTTTTTGTTTCAAACAATAAGTTTTATTTGTTCAATTTTTGGAACAAAAGGTATCAACAACCCTCACAACAATTGGTACATGCTCAACTACTAGATCCTTTCCCCTATGTAACACGGAAATTACATGGCTAGATTAGCACTTCTTCACTTTGCTTTGAACTCTTGGTTGCAGTAACTAGTTTAACTGCCGTATTATTGTTGTGAAAATTTGTAAATGACGAGTCTTACTGAATTCAATTTCATCCATTTTAAGACTTTAAATTTAAATATTATTATTTTTAATTTGAGTCAATTTTGGATCTAAATTTGATTTTAATTAGGTTTGGATCTTTAGATTTTTAAATTTAAATTTATTCTGAGTTTTCAATCAACTTTTTTTTTAACTAATCATTAGAGTATAAGAATTTGACATTGAAGTGTTGATAAAAGGACAAACATATATTTTATTTTTGATATTGAAAAGATTAATATAGAACAAGGTCAATTATATATTATTACATCATTGTGAGAATAGAATGGCATCAATATTAATATCAATAAGAAAAAATTAGGTATTTGCAAGACTACTGTTTGATCCTAATATTATATATTTCTAGATGTAATAAAGATAAATACATGAGACATGCTTAACCATAATAATTTACCTTATTAGTTTTAGGTTTTTTAATCAACTTAATTGAATTAAAAAAGTGTGTCCCTACATAATTATGCATGTAAATAAGAAATCAGCATATATTAAAAAATAAAATTATGAAATCAAAATTTTAATAAGTAACATATAAATATATAATATCTACAATACATTTCAAAATAAAAATAAATAAACAATTATCAAAATATTAAATATAATTTTTATTTTTTTTATTGGTAATTGGCCAAAATCTGAATAGCTTTTGACTGGAGCTATGAACCCTTCCCCATCCTATGGAAGACCAAGAGTCACAACTTAGAATTTCACTTTAGATGTCCCTATTGAGAGTTGAACTTGGGTCTCCACAATGAGAACCCGGTGTTTTAGCCAGTTAAACTCAACCCCTTGGACAAAATATTAAATATAATTTAATAAGCAACATATAAATATATAATATGTATGATACATTTTATAATAAAAATAGAACAAAACAATTTTTAAAATATTAAATATAATTTTTTTTTTCAAATGAACAATTCTTTAAATAAAATAAACTATTTCTTAAATAAAATAAAATTTATATAATTAAATAATAAATAACACAATTTTGTTTTTTACCAACAACCAAAAAAAAAAAAAAAATCTTAAAATATCTATACCAATTAGATTCTAACTTGTCTTCCATAGTAAATGCTGCAACATGCTTGGCCCATTCCAATAAAGTAAAATAAAAAGAAACCATTATTAGTGCTTATAAATAGTTATGATGGGAGAAATTTCTTAAAAAAGCAAATAAATCATTTGAAGTGTAAATATGGTCTATATATTCTCGTAGTTGGGCGTAAATAATAATAATAATAATAATAATAATAATAATAATAATAATAATAATAATAATAAGTGGAATCCCTCGTAAGGCATATAACGTCACAGAGATGAGAATATAGATGACGAGTTTGGCTGGTTACATCATTCTTTCTTTAGCTATCTCAAACCTACACGACTCTCTCTCTTATCCTCGTCAACTTTGAATGGTTGTCAATGATGATGATATTATTCGGTGTAACTAAAGATATTATTTAATTGTTGTTTAGTTTTATTGATTATTGATATTATTTTAAAATGTTTTTATTAGTTTTTAAAGAATTGTTTGAATGTTATGATTTGTGAGATTATCAAAAAGTAGTAAATTTATCGAGTATGATTTTTTTGTATTGAAATATTGTAAAAAGATTACATAAGATTGAGTATAATTGATAAAGATGATCATATATTTTTTAATTATGACATCCACCTAGATTCAAACTATTGGAAGTAAAATATATAAGGGATGAGGTTAAGAACGTGTCCTAGACTAATTCGATACAATACGTAGCCATTAATGTTTAAGCCTTAGATGAAAAGATATAAGAACATGTCTCAAACTAATTTGATACAATGGGTAGTCATTAATGCTTGATTCTTGAATAAAAAGATATAAGAACGTGTCTTAGACTAATTTGGTACAATGGGTAGCTATTAATGCTTGACTCTTAGACGAAAAGATATAAGCATAAGCTCAAGATTTCGTATTGAATAGCAAAAAACAAAAATATAAAATATATTTAATTATTTTTTAAGAAAGAAGCAACTTTGAAACTACTTTAATTTATTAATATTAATGATGATTTTTATTTTTTTTCTTTTTTCTTTTTTTTTTTTTTTTTTTAGGGCTTCGGCCCTAGCTCACCCGGTCGTGGATCGCAACTTAAGGCGTGGGTATGCTCCCCATGGTCTTGAGTTCGAGTCCCCGGCTATGTTAACACTGTGTGTGTTGCTACCTTGTGAGTGGGTTGTACACACTGGGGGATTAGTCTTGCTTCGGCAAGGACACCTCCAGATTCCACGATAGTGAATATAAAAATTTTTTTTTTTTTCTTTTTAAACATATATTTCTCTACATTAATATCATGAAGGTGATAGTTAAGTCTTTTTAAAATATTTTGTTTTATTAATGAGAATACCAAATTTAGGTACAATTGTCACTAAAATTATTTTCTTAATATATCATTTAAAAATGACACAACACATCATTTGGATTTTTTTGTGTTTTCCCTCTAATTATGTTGAAGGCATTCCTTATATGAAATTAACAACTTACTTTTTGAAATCAATGGTTTAGAATTGAGGAGAAGGATGCAAGACCATAGAATTAATCTCAATCGTGTACTTACATTTAGATTAGTTTAAAAAAATATTTAAAAAACATATTTTAATATTATTAATTAAAAAAATGTGTATAAAAGAAAAAAATATATCTTTTAATATTATCTTCTTTTGATAAAAATGTCTTTTAATATTGTCTTCATTTATTAGGATTTCTATCTTTCTCTCAAGTTTACAAAATTATTAAAAAATAATTTTCTTTATTTTTCTTTTTCTTTAAGAATTAATTTTTCATTAAATTTAAAATTTATTTTAATTATTTATGTATTCTTTTTTTTTATCGATAACCAAGATAATATATTGCATTAAATAGGAAAGATTTACATCCAAAATGCTGATAAATAGCCTGCCACTATATGGGGTCTTGCCCCTACAAAACCAACAGAACCCAAAAAAACCTGAAAAAGACACAGACCTACAGGACCAGCCACAACAAAAAAACCAACCATACATACACATGCCCCAAAAAAACCCGACAGTCCCAAAGGACCTGTCTATCGAAACCATCTCAAGGGCTCTTCCCTTGAGAAGTTTGGAATACCCCGGCTGGGCCCTGCATCATGCCTCTCACTCCCTCCACCTAGCACTATTCTCGACTTGCCACCACGCATTGAACCACGCTCCACCACCTTCGCGTGCTTCTGTGGAATCTGATGGCGAATCATAGGCCTCCCATCCTCGTCTAGAGGAGCTTCAGATCGAATTGGGGTCAACTTCCCACAAATCTTCACTCGCTCAGTCAACCCCAACTCTCACACATACTACACAATCTCCCTCCATCCCTTCCTTACGTTCTCAAACTGAATTTCAACAGGTCGAGATGCCAACCGAATTACGAATGGTTGCAGCTCCCCCATTTCTACGCCAATCCTCTGCCACAGCTCTTCCGTCATCTTCAGCCCTTTGCCAATAGCAGCACCAGCCACCACTTCATTCAAACATCCCGCCCATTTGGGTCGCAACACCAAAGATGCACTCGTTGCACCTCCTCCGTCGACTTTCCCACCGATAATGCCAGAGCAACGAACAGCAACGAAATGTCAAGGTTAGTTCGAGGCCGGCAATCAAAAACCAAAAATTCCTCACCAAAAATCAACCGCACTACCTTCCAAAATTCCTCCCCATCCACCCTGAAGACATTCATCAGCCTATTGCTCGAGATCAAGCCACAAAATGTTGGCATTTAACCGTCCGTTGTCAAGGAAAATTTTGCCTCCATCTTGTCTCGCCTCTTCACCAAAACCTGCACACACAACCAACACCAAAAACCAGCAACTACAAAACGCCAGGGAACCAAAATTCAAGGCCTTAAAAAAGACACCACCATCACATGACATGATTGCTCCACACAAATTGTATCAAACCACACATCATCACCATGCCAACTCACTGATTGCCTCCATCATCTCTCTCTCTCTCTCTCTCACATATATATTCCATTTTTCTTCTTACATTTATCCCTTTATCTTTACCAATTTATCTCTCTATCTCTCTATTTATTTTTCTCTTCCAATTCTATCTATTTCTCTCTCATCTTTTTCTATCTTTATCTCTTCATATCTCTATCCTCCCCATCGTGCTCTCCACTTTCTTCATCTCTATCTCTATCTTTTTCTCTATGTCTATCTCTATACTCCTCTCCCTCGCTCACTCTCCCCTCCCTCCCCCTCTCTCTTTCAATTGATATCTCTACCTCTCTCTCCCTCTCACCCTATTTAAAACATAGCATGATCATGTTGGTAATAGAACATGAGTATCTTCTTGATTTAAAGGTTTTGTTTCAATTATGAGTAGATCCTTGTAAGTGGATGCATATTTTACTTGAATCTATCACTTCTCTGTTGAAACCTTTATTGCACAAATGACATCATTTTCTAAGTGTCTGCCAATTGACCTCATGTACTACACAAATTCATGCAAAAAATAGACCAGATTTTTCCCCAATTGACCTTCCACATCTCTTCCCATTGCACATCAAGGTGCAATTGCTAGTTTCAACATTGAGTGTTATGTTTAGCTATGTTCATGGATTAATTGCACAAATTTTTCTTTGACATTGTCATTTATAACTCGTTTAATTTTAAAGTTATTTGTGGATATTTTGGCCTAATTGAAAATCTACCACTCATATTTTTCTACATGGAGATTAGGGTAAGTTTAATTTAAGCATATTCTCTGCATGACTACTTTGTTGGTAAACATGAATTTTTCCATATATTGTATCTTGAAAAAAGTGAAGGTGATACATATTTGATTAATAGATGTTAAAATAATGCTATACTTCATATTTTACTAATCTATAAATTTAAAAACAATGTTGTGATACATATTTGAATATTACATGATAACTTTTATTGGATTGAATTTGCAAATTATTTAATTGGTTGGATTGTGTTGATTGTTTTGACTAGTTTGTTTATTGTTTTGATTATTTTATTGGTTGTTTTGATTAGATCGATCGACTTAATTTTGTTGAGTTTTTTTATTATTACAATATCATTAGTATAATGGATGGTTTACCATAGAAAGTTGAGTGATGAGCTATTTATTTTATTTGGTGTTGGGGTTACATTGTGATTTTTTCTTTAGATTAATAATGGGTACTTTTGGATGAACATTGTCTTGGCCAACATTAGTTTGATAAACATTAATTAGTATTGGTAGGATTTTGGTTGGATGGTTCTTGGTTTATGATTTTATTAAGGTTATCCAAATTATAACTAAGGAGGTAATTTGACTCTTATTTCCATAAAATTTATATTTTTTTCAATGCATATTTTAATGTATGAATTGGTCTATTTGGATGTTTCATATGTGAGAAATCCAAATAGTCATGGGAATAATCACTTTGATTAGAGAGATTGGCAATATTACTATCGCTATCCATTTGGTTTTCATGTGAAATTTGATAAGAGATTTCTCCAACATGGTAAGGAATTTGGATTCATGCATGTTATAGAATGGCAAGGTTCTCTTCATGGAATTTCATGTTATGATTTTGTTTATTTATTATGGTAGGTGACATGAAAACATACGTTGGCTGTTATTTTGGGACTTTTGACTTTTGACTCTTGCTTTTATTTTTTGATTCAACTTTTTTAGACATTTAATTTTGGATTATTTGGTTAAACATAGGATTAACATAATGAGTGAAATAAAGAAAATACAATGACAACCTATATGAATCAAGTAGGTGTGTTTGGTTTGCGAGGCCACCAATATACTTGACTTGGTAATAAATATTATCATCTTAATATCTTGGAGTGCTAACTATGGAGAATTAGGACCATACCTTAAAAAATTATGCAATGAGCAACTTCTTGGGGTTAAAGACTTATAGGTGCATCACAAGTTATACAAAAATTATGACTTTCGTAATCTAGGCTAACATAAGGTTCAACTAAAAGACTCCTTTATATAGCCAAAGGGTAAATGTGGCCTAAGTTCATGAAACATGGGTAATTTCTAATGGTATGGCTTGAAGAGGATGACCTATTCTCCTCTTTCACTTGGTAAATTATAAAGGGGATGCTAGCTTATCTTGAAATGGTAGCTCCTCCTTGGAATTTAAATATCCCATTGGAACATAAACTTTGGCTAATGCTTGGTAATGAAATACAAGTCACTCTACCCTAATAAAGTAAAATAACTATTAATTTTCAATTCCATCAAAAAGTGACAATAAATAACACACACAATGTTATGCCTTGGGTGACACTAATTTCAATTTTGAAGATCACACAAGCATGCAAGAGTAGAGAATAAAAAAATCAACCATGCAAGCACACACAAAAGATTTATTTTTTTAGTTCTTAAGGTTGCATGAAGTGAGGATAACCTATTCTCCTCTTTCACTTGGTAAATTATAAAGGGGATGTTATCTTAGATTGAAATGGTAGCTCCTCCTTGGAATTTAAATATCCCATCGGAACATAAACTTTGGCTAATGCTTGGTAATGAAATACAAGTCACTCTACCCTAATAAAGTAAAATAACTATTAATTTTTAATTCCATCAAAAAGTGACAATAAATAACACACACAATGTTATGCCTTGGATGATACTAATTTCAATTCTCAAGATCACACAAGCATGTAAGAGTAGAGAATAAAAAAATTAACCATGCAAGCACACACAAAAGATTAATTTTTTTAGTTCTCAAGGTTGCATGAAGTGCAATCTGAGAAAATACTCAACACCAATCGCATAAACATATGAAAGAGATTGAGCGTTTTTTGGTTCTCAAGATCACCACTGTCACAAGAGAAGACCATACACGATTCAATCAAATAAATGAAAACACGATGAAGTTCCCTTGAGATTAAAAAAAGTAACATTGATTTTAGAATTTAATCTTTGACAAATGGACCTACACACCAACTAATAGTAATTTAATCAATTCCACAAACACATTAATAGTTACACTTATAGAAAATTAAGTTTAAAAAAACCCTTAAAAGTTTTAAATAATAATTAATAATCACATCATCATGATTATGTTTTCTCACATTAAAATGTATCATGAGGAAAACCAAATGACAACTTGAGTTGAAAGCTTCATGATTTATTTTAAATTAATAAAGACATATACAAATTAATGAGCTTTCAAAGTTTATACAAAAGTAGAAAGGGGTGATTTATCAATGTAAATTCAAAATAGTTCGTATACGTTGATCACAAGCTTTGGCATGTATTTTGGTTGATGAAATTGTGAACCTCCAAGTAATTTATGGCTCTATTACTTATTATGGCCCTTATAAAAGACACTAGAGATCTGGCCACAAATCATTTTTATTACATTTATACTCAGAATTTCTAAGCTAGATTGAAAGTGATTAGATATTAAGCAATTATATGATTATATCAAAACATAAAAGAAAAATAAATAAGAAAATAAAAACATATTTATCTCTTTTAATGTTTGCAATTTATAAATAAGGAAAAATTTTGTTTGTTATGCTATTTTTTTAAGCTTTTATGTGTGTGATGGTTTTCTTTTTTATTTGAATAATTGTGTAAATTTCTATTTTTGGAAGAGTTGTTTTGGGAGATCTCTGTGTGATGAAGAATGTAGGCTCAATATCTATCCATCCATTTCAAAAATGATTGAAGAAGAGTTAAAAATGGTTGATGAAGAGTTAAATAATGTGTTAGAATTTCTTCAAAAGAAAGGAAAGTAAGCGATAAAAAACTGTAAATATTTAAGAATGCAAATTTAATTTTAACTTAAAATATAATGAATCTTAATTAAATAGAAGACTCGTATCATTTTAGAAAAAAAAATATATTTGTCTTGAATATAAATATCTTATTAATGCTTGTAGAAAATTCATTTAACTGTTATATAACAACCCTTTAAAATTAATATTTATTCTTTTGTTGATTCAACAAAATATGTAACTTAAAAGAAGTACACCAAAAATAAGTAAAATTGCACTTCAAACTTATGCTACAAATCAAATCTTTGCTAATAAAAAATACCCTTACTAATGTTTTTATCTAAAAATATTATCAACCTCATAATATTGGGTTTTGAGCCTAAAATTTAAAAATAAACTTTTTGTAGATTGGGAATGGGAAGATACAACAAGGAACAAGAGTTGTGATACAACTCGAGTCCCTGTCATTTGCTAGAAATTGGAGATTTGTAGCAATGTTGGAGCAAAGGACCAACTTCTATATAGGCAAAGGTTAAAGAATAAGCTTGTTGTCCAGGCTCAATTGAACTATAAATGCAACATTGGAAGTGGACATTTATCATCTATGCTTAGCTCCAATCCATGTGCAACAAGAAAACAAACTATAATGACCTAACAATTTTACTAACACAAAGCCTCACATTGTCTAGTTGGGATGCAGACCCAAATTACAATAGGTAATGTCAGGCATAGACTAAATAATATGCACTTATATAAGCAATGAGAAAATGTAACCACTATCTTATGAGGAATAAATCTTTGTGCACATAAACCACTAGCCACTTTAATATCTGTTGGTATACTGAAAGAGTGCCTCTGGGCTCGATGGTTGATAATAGTAATTAAAAAAAGGCACAGTGACATTGAGATAGATAAGTTATTGGATACAGGAAAGGACAATTCTAAGTCTATACATATGGAAAACTCTACACAAAGTCTAAACATTAAGCAAATTGAACATGATGCTAGAACAATTTGATGAAAAATAATTTTGTTGTTTTTATTTTAGTGAAGTTCATGAGAACATATCTAAATGAAAATATTTTTATATTTTTATTATAATAATTAATTAAAATTTAAATGGCACTAACTCTAACCTTGATTGAACCCTAATACTAACCCTAACCTTACCCTAAGCTTTTATCTTCAAATGAAATCTTAATTTTAACTGATTCGTAAACTCAATGTTAAGCTAACCATAATCCTAACCTTAACTACAATTGAAAGATGGTACACATTAATTAATTTTGGTATGTATTATTTAATATTTAGATTAGATTGAAGATAGTCCTTCAATCCAAAAAAAAAGGGTAATCCACATATTACTATAATATAGTCTAATAAATTTTCTAATCAAATTTTATTGCAAAGTATTTTTAAAATCATTTGATTTTTTTTTTTAAATATAATATTATTGAACATAACATATAAATATAAAGTTTTCCAAAATGACAACAAATAATATAATATAATGAAAAATATCTTATTAAACATAATTAAATCAAAATTAAAAATTAGAATCATTAGATTAGAATTACAACTATTATTAATATTTTTTAGAATTGCAATTATTTATAATATTTAATTTTTTAAACTAAATTTCAAGTTTATAGCAAGAAGATAATAATCTAAATTATTTTAAATTATCATTTATTAAAAATAAAAGTAGTAAGATAATTCAAATATTGTAAGGTTGAGCATAAAATAATTGTATAGAACAAAAAAAATCGTGTAGAACAAAAAATGAGAAGAAATATTATATAGTTTAAATTTTTTAAATAATTGTACAGTATTTATTATTTGTTTTTAAAAGATAATTTATAGATATTTTATAAAAAATTTAATTAAAAAAGATTAAATATTTATTCCTTTAGAATTATTTATAAAATAAAATTAAAATTAAACAATAATACATGAAATGTTAAATAAATATTTAAAAAAATAAAAATTATTCATGAGAATTAAAGATATAATATTAATTTAAGAAATCCATTTGAAAATTGTTAAAAAAAAAAATTGAAAAAAAAACACAAACAACCTCTCAAACAACTAACAACCATATGCATAAAATACCCGTCACCATTTGTTCTTTACATGAATTGCTAAAAAATGTGTGGGAGATTAATGATTGCTATTTTATATTTTACTTTTTTAATATAATAATCAATATTATCAATTTTTTTAAAATTTAA
The DNA here is from genome assembly GCF_030272615.1 of Cryptomeria japonica. Lineage (NCBI taxonomy): Eukaryota > Viridiplantae > Streptophyta > Pinopsida > Cupressales > Cupressaceae > Cryptomeria > Cryptomeria japonica. The sequence continues at coordinate 502,932,915 of NC_081406.1, forward strand.
ATTTATTTTTATTTATGAAAGATATTTAAAAATATTAGCAATTGGTCAACACATGTAAATAATTAAGATTATTTCAATCAAATAATACATATAATGCTACAAAAAGCAAATGTACATTGTTTGATCAAATAAATAAAAAATATCTATATTTATCAATCATTTGATAACATTTTTAATTATTTTTATTAATTCAAAATCATTGGAAAAATCATATGCATCAAAATGTTTGTAGTAAAAATAATCATGAATAAAAGTGTAATAATGAAATTAAAAAAAAAAACTAATTTTAACTTATTCTAGAATCAAACAATTTCAATAATGAAATTTAAAAAAGAACTAATTTTAACCACTCTAGGATCAAACAATTGAAATTAAAAACATATCAACATCAATTATCTCACTTTTTTTTAATATTGTTTAACTACAAATACACCCAATCTTTAAGCTCAATCCGACACAAAAGAAAAAAAGTAATAAAAAATCTTAGGCAACTCTTCGACATTATTTTTGCGTGAGAGACTTCTAGAAATGTGGTAGGACAGTTGTTCACGTGAATCCCAAGTGACATTTTGCCAAGTTTTTTTTTTCACTTTTCGCCAGGTTTGTTTTATACATTGGCTAATGAAATATTTCATATAAATTATTTTTTGATTGGCCAAACAATAAAAATAATTAATTTTTTTTTAAACCTTGACAAAAATTATCACCAGCCAATCAGAAAAAAACAAAAAATCATTAAAAAATAAATGTAAAAAATAAATCACTGTAAACTATAGTCTATCCTTAATTTTTTTGGCACAGTTTTCAAGGTGACTATTAATTTGAACAAAATGAATTGAAAACATTAATCCCCCTGTAGGGTCTAAGGTCTAAGAATAGTAGTGAAAAAAAATATATAATAATTGAAGGGGGTTAGTCACATCATGATTGTCATTTTATATATATAATTTTTTTGGCACAGTTTTCAAGGTGACTATTAATTTGAACAAAATGAGTTGAAAACATTAATCCCCCTGTAGGGTCTAAGGTCTAAGAATAGTAGTGAAAAAAAATATATAATAATTGAAGGGGGTTAGTCACATCATGATTGTCATTATATATATATATATATATATATATATATATATATATATATATATATATATATATATATATATATATATATATATATATATATATATCTGTGTGTGTGTGTGTGAAATAAAACAAGAAATGTAAAGCAAATAGCTTCCTATTATAAACTCGTGGAAACCTCAAATTAATCCTAGCATGGACGATCTTGCAGTGCAAATTATCTATTAGGGATACATTGCAATATTTAAGGTCCAATCAATTAAGTGTCATTTTTGTTAGCATACTGAAAACATAAAACATACCTTTTGGGGCTGCTTTTGGGCTAAAATGAAATGGAGGGCTATATTTGATTAGTTCTTGCTATTTTTCTTATCATAATTTAGGTTGAAAGATTGTCTTGATGAAAGAATTAATATATACTGATATTCGTAAGATGTGCTTTGTTGAGATTCCTATAATGACTCAAATTATCAAACGTGTAAGGTGGAGATTCATTGCACACACTTGGATGCATGTACATCCTTATGTATGACATATTTGACAGGAAATTTTAGCTACCATAACACTTTCTTTTTATCCCTTGAATTCATTAATCTGTAATTGTACATAACATGTGACATAGAGGGACACTTGAAATAAGTGTGGGCAACTGTAAAATCTCGTACAAATGGAGATTCGAGGGAGAAGTTGTTTTAGGGTTTGGTTTACAAAAGAATGCCATTGGTGATTCTACAAGACAAACAATTCCTATGCAAATTTGGAAAAGTAGATGTTTTACTATGTCTTCTAATCACATTATGCATTAAGAAGTTGAAATGCTACAATTTTATTATGATGTTATGCTACAATGGCCTCTTTGTATTTTCAATTGAAGAAGGATGCCATGTACAACAAGAGATTAGATGAAATCAAGTACCATCTTCTACACTTACATGAAAGAAATTCCAAATGTTCATAACAGCTTCAAAAGTTCTTTAAATTCCAAATGTAACTTTTTAGATTTCATTGTCTAGACTATGTTCTTGTTTATCAATTAGAGAGTTGACTTCTTGTCTTCCTTAAGTAGTTAATGTTATATTTTTTTTTAACTTCTTGCATTCCTTCTTCTTTGGACTACTAATATTTCGTGTAATTCAACTTTGATCAATAAAAAAGTTATAATATTATACAAACAACAACACTTAGCCATACATAATCAAATATGAATTCTATGGTGGAATGAATGCGTTCAACAAACGAATGCAAATAATACCATGTAACAACTCCTCGGAACTTCAAAATACTAGCATCATATACCTATGAATTCATGTATTGATTTTTTAATGGAAAATAAAAAATAATTTATAATTTATTTAGATGGCACAATATATGGTTGATATTCAAAGATTAGATATATGACAGAGATTAGTTGAAAACATTTTCCTTAGATTTAAGAGAAGATGAATGCTCCAAATTTAACTTATTCAGAATGAATGGAAGAAATGGGGATGAATTTATTTTAAAATAAAGGGGAAATATATTTAGCTATGGATTTATTTTGGAACTGTGAAGGAATCTCTTTATTTTAAATGATGAGAGGGAAGCTAAAAAAATTGAATTTTATTAAATACAAAACCACCTTAATTTATTGACTAAATTGAATGATTCTAAACAAAACTACTTAAAAAAAATGAATTTTATTAAATACAAAAAATGCAAATTTCATAATAGATAAGGTCTGCCACAATTTCTAAGATGCACGTCCTTAGAAATCAATTTGTAGGAGATGGAGACAATTGAAGGAATTGGCGCATGCTCTCACAAATCGCTTTACGGCCGTCCATTTGACAAATTGCTTTTCGGTCGTCAGTCAAATTAAATGCTGTCTGCGCTTACCTCCGCTTTCTTTGACATTTTATGCAATTTCAATCTCTTTTTCACATCATATCATTTTTAGTCAAATTCCTGTTGAAGTTTTACCCAGTACGCCATTTAAAGGCTTGTGAAGGGAAAGTTCACAAAAGCTGTCTACTTTTGTATGGTTTAGAATATTGAGAGTTTTTAATATATAGGGATTGTATTTAAGTGCAAAACTCTAGTTTTTTCTAATAATCACATCAATGAAATAATCATCGAAACGATTAAAATATTTGAATAATACATTCCCATCAAAGTATATTAGTCACTATTGTATCAATAAAAGGTTTATCTATCAAATTCTATTATATCGATATTTTTTTTTTAAATAAGAAGACGGTAAAAATTTATTGAATCAGCAAAGCATTACAAAGGGGAAGAAAACTCCCAACAAAAGCAACAAAGCAACCCCAAATTAAGATACACCTAAGAAGCACCTCATATCTTCCATAACCAAATCTTCAAGAACCACAGCGAAATCTTCAGGGAGATTGTCCCACTCCGCCACATTCCAAGTCCCCATCTGCTCAGAAGCCCACCTAGCCAAGCCATCAGCCACCATATTCCACTCCCGAGGGACATGACAAAAGACAACAGATTCTAAGATAGTGCCCAAAGCAACAATTTGCTTGACCACCACCGCCAACTGCCAATTCACCTCCTCAAACCGCCTCCTATTTAAAAGGTCAATAACAACCTGAGAATCCGATTCACAAACAATCCTTCTCCATCCCAGAGCACAAGCCCATTCCAAAGCCAGAAGAATGGCAGTGGCCTCCATGAGGTTATTAGTATGCTAACCTCTATAAATAGAGAAAAAAAACACCACCACTCCAGAGCCATCTCTACCAATGCCACCAACACCAGCATGCCCAGGATTTCCTCTAGAAGAGCCATCAGTATTAATTTTCAACTCTCCCAGAGCAGGGGGACACTAGTGACCAGCCCGACTAACCTTCTCCCTCCCGTGCCTATGGTGAATAGTCCTCACAATTCCTTTTCCCCCTAGGGATAGCCCCAACGCACTAGCAACTCCAAAATCACCAGGATCCACAGGAACAGACAAATCGCACTTAGTTGTCAAAGTTTCCTGAAGACCCCCCAAAATTCTCAACCATAACTGACCAATCTGCAGCTTTCTATCCAAAAAGATTCTTCGATTGCGTTCCAACCAAATATGCCAAATTATCAGACTAGGGCCAATAACCCAAGCAATTAAAAGAAAAGAAGTCCTAACCGAAGGAGACCCTTGACTTTCCTAGAATTCCTTCAAAGAAAAAACATGTCTACACGGCATATGCCACAGATTCCACCAAAAGTGCCAAATGGCTTTCGCAAAGGAGCACTGAAAGAAAAGATGAGAAATACACTCTTCATGTCCAGCACACATAACACACATAGAAGGTCCCTGGAAGCCACGCTTACAGAGATTCTCCCAGGTAAGACATTTTCCTTGCACCACTAACCAAGAGAAGAAATTGCACTTAGGCCATGCAAACTTATTCCAAACCTTCTTCCACCAAGAGATCTCAGTACTCCCAAACAACTGCTTATCAAGGACTGCATAACCTGAAGCAACAGAGAATCTTCCTTTTGGATCAGAGTCCCAAGCCAACACATCACGTCCAGAAAGGGAACTACAAGCACGTCTAGACAAAATCCCAGCAAGCTCTTGACGGTCCTCAACTGTGCCATCAGGAGGCCATTCCCTTGGGTCCTTCCACCTGAAAACAGTAGCCTGCCCCAATGTTTGAAGAGATTTAAAATCAGCCACGTGACAAAAACCAGCATCAGTGAAGAGTTGACACAAATTTTGCAAATGAGGATGAGAAGCCAAAATGGGAGGATATCCATCCCAAGAATAATGCCAAAAAAGAGCTTCCTTACCCTCATTACAAATCCAGAACAACCCCTGCTTGACCAACTTGGCACCCCTTTTAAGAGTGCACCAAATCATAGAACCCTTCCCTTCTAAGCTAAAGCGGGCCACATCAGCACTCTCGACCTCACCAAGATACTTTGAGGTAAGGATTCTTGCCCACAACTGGTTTTGCTGAGAGCACCACCGCCAATAAAGTTTCGCAGCTAAAGCTTGCCCATTTAAGTCAGTCCTACGAAGCCCCAACCCGCCTTCCTGCTTCGGTCTACAGATGACATCCCATTTAACCAAGCTCCACTTTCTATGAAGAAGGTTGCCTGTCCAAAGGAATTGCCTAGACAATTTTTCAAAATCTTTGATAAAACTAGATGGTGCCGAGAGGACAAAGCATCTGTATATAGGAAGAGCTTGAACCACAGACTTTAACAGAGTCACTCTACCAGCAGAAGAGAGCCACCTGCAAGTCCAATGACTGACCAGATTGCGAAACTTGTCTAAAATCCCCTTCCAAAACAATTTAGGAAGCGAGCGAACTGCAAGCGGGATGCCAAGATAAACAAAAGGAAGAGTACCAATCTGGAAATGGAGAATACCAGCGATCCTCCTTTGAATAATCTTCGGAGTATTAAAGAAATAAATAAAGGACTTCCCTTCATTGATTCGTTGACCTGAAGCAGCCAAGTAACAGTCTAGAGTGCTACGCCATCTAACAGCTTCCTCAATCTTGGCACGGCCCATGAGAGCAGTATCATCTACAAACTGTAGATGAGACTGAGAGGGAATGTTATTTCCCCAGCTCCACCCCTGTATCAAGCCACACTCCACGCGAGATCTTATAAACCTCCCAAGGCCTTCCGCAAGCAAAATAAACAAAAAGGGAGACAAGGGATCTCCTTGTCTAAGCCCCCTAGAAGCCTTGAACAACTCAAAGGGTTCACCATTAACCAACACAGAGAAGGAAGAAGAAGTGACACAACTCCTGACCCACTCAATCCAATCACCAGCAAAACCAAAAGCTTCCAGAAGCTTGAACAAGAAGGCCCATTTAACACGATCGTAAGCTTTAGCCATGTCCAACTTGATGAACATGGCTTTCTCTTTAGAGCCTACCATAGAATGAATGGTCTCGGCAGCAATAATGACACCATCTAAAATTTGTCTACCAGCAACAAAACCCCCTTGTTCTTCTGAGATTAGTCTACCTAACCAAGGTTTCAGCCGCTCAACAATCAGCTTTGTGATAATTTTATACACCACATTACACAAAGCAATGGGCCTAAAATTATCCAAAGTATTAGCTCCCACCTTCTTTGGTATGAGGGTCAAAAAAGTAGCATTCATAGATCTCAACATTTGTTTGTTCAAAAGAGATTCTTGAACAACCGCCAGAAGGTCCAATTTAATCACTTCCCAAAACTCCTGGAAGAATTCAGCCGGAAACCCGTCAGGCCCTAGGGCTTTTCCTCTTTTCATCTGAAAAACAACTGCCTCAAGCTCAGATAAAGGGATAGGACGAAGCAAAGATTCATTCATTTCTCTAGTAACCAAATTCGGTATGCTACCCAGGATCAAAGCTTCATCCACCTCCGCAGGAGGGGAATCCTCAGACAGCAACACAGAGAAGAAACGGGAAGACTCAGCAGAAATAGAAGTGGAAGACGAAAAAGTCTCACCATTCTCCGACACTAAAGAGGAGATAACATTACCTTGCTTTTTGTCCTTCACAGAGTTGTGGAAGAAGGAAGTATTCCTGTCTCCAGCTTGGAGCCACTCAGTTCTAGATTTCTGTTTCCAAAAGATCTCCTCCCTTAAGTTCCATTCTTCCACAACCTTCACCGCAGCCGCTTCAAGCACACCAAGCTCCTCCATGAAACCTTGGTCCCGAATCTGCCAGGTAATTGAATCCAACTGAGACTGAGCATTTTTCTTTTCTTGGAAGAGATTACCAAAGTGCTGCCTATTCCAACGCTTCAACTTATACTTCACAAAGTGGAGTTGCTTCGAGAAGGAGTACATAGCAGTCCCATGAGTCGGCTTCCCAAAACTCCACCATCCAAGAACTAAGTCATGAAGAGACTCATCCCTGAGCCACATAAGCTGAAACTTAAAAGACTGGTTTATACCTTGTCGGGGTAAAGTAGCAGAAAGTTTGATAGGCCAATGATCAGAACCCCTGCCATCCAAAATCTCAGAGCTAGTCACCCACCTATCCCCCATCCAAAAACTGGAAACCAGGAATCTATCTAATCTTTCAGAAATAGCTGCTTCCCCACATCTTCTATTACTCCAGGTAAATAACCCATTACTCGGCTTGATGTCAACCAGGTTCAAGAGAGCAATATTATCCTTCAAGAGTGTCGAAGCAGAATCCAGACGGACATTACCACCCCACTTCTCCTCTAAAGAAGTGACAGCATTAAGATCTCCAGCTAGGATCCAAGGAAGGTAAGGATCCAGAGACCTCACATATCGCACATGATCCCACAACAGAACCTTACCCTGAAGGTCAGTCGGTGCATACAAGTTCGAGAAGAGAACTCTCTCCCCTGACTCAAGATGAGAAGCAACACAAGAAATTGAACCTTTGCAAGAGAACCACCAAATAGGTCTAACTCTGCGTGGGTCCCACAAACAAGCCACCCCCCCAGAATTACCAAACGCCCCAACACATTGGCACTGACCTCGACCCCAAATCCTAGAAGCCACCGCCAACATACTATCAACAAACAACTTAGTTTCCTGTAAGAAAACCACATCAGGAGAATGCGACCAAATCAAATCCCGAATAGCCTTTTGTCTAGGGATGCTATTCATACCCCGCACATTCCAAGAGAGCACAATCATCGAAGAGGCTGAGAGAAGTGAGAATCAATAGTCTTCACCGAACCTGACTCTACCAACGTCTCACCAGTTAGCTTGACTTTTTCCTGATCCTTCTTTCTACCCACCTTAAGAGATTTCTCAAGAGCCCCTTTCTTGAAAATCTTTTGATGCAGACCTAAACTAGGGGGGTGAGTCTTCTGTTTACCTAGATCAGAAGCATCTTGCATCACAGGGAGAACTCCACCAATGTCTGCAGGCCCACCAGATGCCTCCAACACCAAATCAGTCGTAGCCAAAGCAAGGTCTGGAGAAGATTCAACAGTAGCTATCTGAGCACCCTGTACTCCAATCTGAGTCAAATTTGGAGGCCCAGAAGACTGAACTCCAGGCACCTCCTCCATTAAAGAATTCCCTGATCTCTGTAGGACTTCTTGAAAACCCTCCTCTTGAACTAAATCCTCAAGAGCCTCAAATCTGTTGAGAGTCTCTTCCTCTTGCCTATCTTTAAATAATCTCTTTTGGCCTCGATTACGATTCCTAGTCTTAACTGGGATAAATCCCTCTTTATCAGCCCCCCCTCCCTGCATAGGAGCTTTACCCTTATCTGCATTCAAAGAGGGCTGAGAAGAGGCATTACTTGTACCAAAAACACCTGAAGCACGGGGACACCTCCATTGGAGATGTCCATACTCATGACATACTCGACACCTGAATGGTAGCATCTCGTAGTCTAACGGTTGAGTCCAGGAGCAGGATCCAACAGTCATATCAATAGAATCTAGTAACGGCTTACTCAAATCAATTTCAACACAAACCCTAGCATAAGAAAAAATGCGCTTATTCAGAGTCTGTTGAGAAGGACCAATAGGTCTTCCTAGCAACAACACAATCGACTGCAATATATCACTTCTCCAACATTCTAGTGGGAGCCGAGGTAGACGAACCCAAACTGGGACTCTAGAAGGTAATTCCTCTGCCGAATTAAAGCCAGCATGCCAGGGTTTGATGAAAAGACCCACCTGATTATAGAAGTACGGACCACCTTCAAAAGCCCTGTTTCGGTCAGAAACACACGAGAAATCTACCATAAAGAAGTTATTTGCAGCCATTAGAATATCAAAGTCACCTTCCGGGTTCCATGTCTTACGAATCCAATTATCAAGAAATGCGGGAGAAACCCTCATCCCCAGGAACTTGCAAATCAAAACATGGTTGCAATAGTATTCAATATCTTCAGCCACCGATTCTGATTGCACTACTAAAACTGGACGTTCTTGAGTCCTCTCCAAGCATCCATTAACCTTATGCAGTTTAAGGGCACCATTTCGAACCCCACCTGAACCAGAAGAATGTTGAGGAGGAATATTAGCATTCACCACAGCCGAAGCAGAATCAATACCTACCATATCTAAAGACACGTGGGCATCCATTTATAACACCAGTATGAAGGCTCTTGCAGCCCCCCGCTCACCAGGCCAAAGCCAAAATAAGAGCCCAGAACGGGCGCACCGACACAAGAAGCAGCAATAAAAGGAAAAAGAACGCGCCTCCCCAAGCATGCACCATGCACAGACCAGAGGACGCTAAGGTTGAAGAGAAAAAACCCCTTTTGGAGTTCGCAAAATCTCTATTATATCGATATTGACTTCCAACACCTTTATTTATTTATTTATTTTGATAATTGTTGAATCAATTTAGAGGCTCAACTACTAGCAAGCAAGCCAAATGCTAATACTCCTTACCAGTGCTCAATTTATCTCACGTATATATCATCCATGAAAGCATCTTGTATATCTAATTATAAATTTTTAGATTCTACCCTTATCAAATATTGATTTCCAAATAGACTTTTATTAATCTCATTCAATTTAATTTATTTTAATTTCAAATTAATCAATAATTTAACTACAATTTAAATTGTTTTGATTTCCTTTGGACACATATATTTGTGGGTTAGAAAGATCAACTTGGCTAGTGAGTTTTCTTTATAAGGGATCTAAAATCTTAAATTATTTATCATTTTGTAATTAGAAAATTATATTATCATAATCTTTCTCAATCTTTAGAAATTTGATTTGATTGTAAGAGAATCGTCTAATCGTCTTACCAACTTTTCCCAACTTGCTGGCCTTACATTTCTAATTTTTATTGCTTCCATGCCTTGTCGGCAAGACACGTTTTCGGTATATATATATTTTTTAAAGACACGTTTTTTTTCCAAATTTAATGGCTTGCCACGTCAAAGAAGAGGTCAGTATTTATTGATTTTGAAGAGCATGGGCAGGAGTGATCACCCATTCATATCTTGGATAAGTTTTATGTGACCAAGAATTTGGCCCATGGAGCCCACCAAAACATAGGTGAAAATTCCATGTCTTGCATATTTCTCTTTTGTTTTGGATTTATTTAATCTAGTTATTTTAATGTCATAATTAGTGTAGAAGTAGCCTGCATCATTTTTTTTTGTTTATTTATTATTAGTTTGATCATATTTATATATATTTGGAAAGATCGATTTTGATTATAAGTTTTTTGGATTGAATTTATAAGTGAGAAATGAATTTGGTTTAAATTCATAATATAAAATAATCTTAGAATTTTTAAATTCAAATTTAAATATAATTCAAATCAAACATTTTTGTATTATTATTGGTCGACTTAAGTGTGAAGTATGTTAATTTGTATAACTATAAAAAATGATACTTGAATTATATTCAATATCCAATATCTCTTTGTTTTTGATGGAGTAAGCAGGGAGGGCCCCCTGATCCCTTACATTAATAGAACAAAAATCAAAAGAAGGACAACAAACAACAAACTACACAATAACTGTAACCCCCTACAACATACCCATCATCAAAACTTATCTATGGTCCATATCAAAAAAAGCATAGAACTGTTCAAGCAACAAGAGTAACAATTCAAATTAACATAATATAAACCATGAAGGCCAACAATCTTATAGAGAGTAGCAGCTAAGTCTAAATACACTCTAAGCTTAAGCATTAAAAGAAACAACATTAATCATTATTTCCTGAGATCTTGTCCAGGGTGCCAGCCAACTTCAGTAAGTTAGCTTCCCAATCATCTTCCATTTGTTTATGCTCATCTACTTGCATAATTATTAGAGGGCATCATACTAGAGCACCACAAGCTTGCATCAACATATGCACTTAGCAATAGATTAGGACATCTTGCACAATTGATTGTTGTCTTCAATCTTTATCACAAAATTATTAGGTTCAAATCCAAGGGATTGTGTAGTACCCCTCCTCGATCAACCTCTTTTGTATGTTTTGAGTTACTTCAGTGACTGTTCTGTGGAACATTTTTGTATTTTGATTCGAATATTATGCGATGTTATTTCATGCTTTATCTAGATTTATGGTGTATGATTTTATGCAGTATTTCAGTGCTTATGAGTAATGTTATTCTTATGGATCATTATCATGGACTGACACTTTTCCCTTATATTGCGATGCGTTATTTATATGTTGCGTGTTTGCAAGTGTATTGGGATGCGAGGGGATGATTTTCCTTCACTCACTCCGGTGAGACAGGGAACATCATGATTCTCCTTCATCAATGTGCGTGTCGTGTTTGAATATATATATATATATATATATATATATATATATATATATATATATATATATATATATATATATATATATATATATATATATATATATATATATATATATATATATATATATTGGTCTATATGCACGTGTGGTTCTTTGGTGCAGGACATTGCAGGTACTAGTACTGGGTAGGTACGGGGTATTGACTCCACCTAGTTTCGTAGGTCCGAGTATGCCTTATATATCCGATGGGAGCGAAAGAGATAGTTGTTGTACCCTAGCTTGACCGCAGTTACACTCATGTGAGTGTTGTCAGTCGGTTGTGTTTCTTCGTTTGGCTGTTATGCGTGTCATGGTGCCTTGGTTTGGTCATTTGAGAGTCGTCATTTGATCTGTCTTGGTTTTGTGTGTTTCCATTTATTTAAATGGTTATTTAATTTAAATGGATGATGCTATCTTGTGTTGGTGTAATCATTTAATTAATATGCTATGTGATTATTGATTTATTTAAATTGATGAATTGCTAGATTAAATGGTTAAATGGCTTAATTTATTGTGTAAAGTTGCATTAATATTTTGTGAAATAAATAAATTGCTTAACCATTTAAAAAGGTAAAATTCTTATGTTGAAGGAAATATTTATGGAAAAAGAAATAAATAAAAGCTTCCCTTTTTTATTTTTCCATTTTGGCATTTTTAATTTAATCATTGGAAATAATAATTATTTTTGGGAAAGAAATAAATCTGATTGCACTTTAGTTTTAAAATAATTAAATTTGATTGGAAAAAAACTTTAACCTAAAAGCTTGGGTTAAAAGATATTTTGGGCATCCATTCTAGAGATGACGGCAGGAGAAGAAGAGGATTTTTGGAAAGAAAATTCTGGAAAAACTTCCTAGAGGAGCTGGAAATTCATCCTAGTTGCAAGACTGGATTTGCTTCATACCTTTTGCTTGCTAATTGCTTCAAGGTTGGAGTTTCCCTTCTGGTTTGAATTTATTTTGAAATTTTAAGTTTGCTTCTTGTGTATGGAAATTTATGTATTCTGCCTGTAGATTCTTTTGGAATGTTGAAATGGAAGAAAGAATGCCCGTGGTTGTTGATTTTGTGAATCCTAAATCATATGGTTGCTTATAGGAAAGAAATGGTTCATTTCTCTATCTGCTTTGTGTATTGTTCTTGGAAATCAATTTCTTGCTTTACCTCTTCTTTCGAAAGAATGAACTTTGGGTTGGTTGGGTACTTCCTTGTTTCCATATTGTCAAGATTTGGTTATTCATTCTTTCCAGTGTGTTTATTTCACCATTTACCTTGCTGGTAAAACTCTTCCTTGAAATTTTAGAAATTGGCATTGCTTGTGTGTGCCTGTGAAATAATTCTGGAAATGGAATGTTCGCAGTGGTAAGTGTCACCGGTTTGAAGTGGTAAGTGTTACCGGTTCGAAGTGGTAAGTGTCACCGGTTCGAAGTGGTAAGTGTCACCGGTTCGAAGTGGTAAGTGTTACCGGTTCGAAGTGGAAAGTGTTACCAGTTCGAATTGGTAGGTGTCATTGGTTCGAAGTGGTAAGTGTTACCGGTTCGAAGTGGAAAGTGTTACCAGTTCGAATTGGTAGGTGTCACCAGTTCGAATTGGTAAGTGTTACTGGTTCGAAGTGGTAAGTGTCACCGGTTCGAAGTGGTAAGTGTCACCAGTTCGAAGTGGTAAGTGTTGCCGGTTTGAAGTGGTAAGTGTCACCAGTTCGAAGTGGTAAGTGTTATCGATTCGAAGTGGTAAGTGTCACCAATTGGAAGTGGTAAGTGTTACCGGTTGGTAGTGGTAGTGTTACCAGTTGGTAGTTGCAATGTTACTAGTGGTAGCAGCACTACCAGTAAGTGGTGTTTGTTGCCCCAACATCAGCACAATCGCGGGTTGGTTTGACCCCCGCTTGGTTTTGAGCCCTCACAGGTCTCCAAACCGGTTTGTGTTAAGAACTTAAATTTTATAAATAGAATGTTTAAAGTGGTATTGCATGATGTAATGTGATTTTCATGTGATTTTTATTATGTGGTTAATAAATTTATCAATGAAAATTAAGGCATGAATTAGAGATTCAAATGGGTAGATTTGGAATATTGATTTGGAAATTGATTAGATGTGACTGATGGAAACGAGTGTTTTATTTAATTTTCAATCAATGATGTTGCAAGTGTTTATGATGCTAATGTTTTCAAAGATTGTCTGAGTACGGATTTGATGTATTTAGTTGTCCTTGCAAGTGTTTATTGTGATATTTGGTCTGTGGTTCAGTCATCCTGTGGTGGTGTAATTGGTACCTTTGACCAAGTGATATATGTTGGCTCCGTTGTCTTAACCATGTAGTGTCTTGCCTTATGGTTAGTCAAGAGTTAGTATGTCCTTGTTTGACCACTTATTTTTTATAGTGGTGTTATGGATGTCTGTTTCGCCATAGGGTCCTCAGGGAGTGACCATGCTTGTATAGTGTCCTTTGAGAGAGTGGCTTTCGCTTGGGGGTTGCACCCAAAGTGGTAGGCATTACAACCCAGCGAAAGTCAGATAATAACTACTAATCTAATGAAATGACTAGGTGGGTAGTATCATAACATTAATAAAGATAATTGTACATCGTGCATAGGTGAGTGCTAGCACAGGGCTCATAATGTTGCGAGAAGGCCTAGAATGGCAAACCAACCACCTTGTCTTCACGAAAGGCTGGTAGGGTCCGCATAAGACTTAGTTGGAGTCAGACGGCCGTGAGAGGTTACCAGGACTGTGAGCCGAGACCTATGGAGGTTGTACCAGGGTAACCATCTTAAGCTATGTGATGACACTCTCTCATTTGGTTCACTTATGTTTTGTGATGTCAGTTCACTTGTGTTTGTGAAGTTGAGTCACCTGGATTCTTGTGGAGTCTTATTGTGTTGTCATGGAGTCGTATTGTTTTGTCGACCATGTCATGCTTATTCTTGTTTGAGGGTCCTCAGCTATCTCCTAGCATGGTGGGGTGATTCCATTTGGGAATTACATGGTCGGGTGGTAGTGCCACTTCCCATCGGATGTTCGGATTTGAACCTTCATGCGAGGATTGGCTTCGCAGGTGTTTCTGTGGTTCGTGACTCATGCTTCATCTCATGTTTTGGATATTTTTGGTATTTGTAGACCTATGTGGTCATTGTATCATTGTAATATTGATCTTACGTAACCTTGTAATTGGATGATATCTATCCTTTATGTTTATTGAGAAGCTATGTATTAGAAGAGCAATGTAATCCTATGTCTGGATGTTTTTATCAAGTTTCCTTGATGATGTTAGTAAATGCTTATTGAAGTGGAAATTATGTTGTATCCTTTCAATCTTTCTATGATGAATCTTTATTTGCTTATGGCTTCTTGTGATCATTGAGTTAATGATGCATATGTGGATTTATGGTTCTGTGGAATTTTTTCTTGAAGTTAATTCTTTGTTGGTAACCCTTAAGGAATTCTGGTGTAAGTCTTTCGCTTGTGTTATCGTGCATGTTGTGTAAATGCACTTATGATGTTTACACTTTAAAAAAAAAATTTGTTTCACCCTTGTTATGGGTTTTCCTTCGGGGTTCCTGGTGGGGCATTACATTTGGTATCAAAGCCCATGTTTCAACACTAGGTACTCTGGAAATTAAATTGTGCATTTATAAATTGTATACATAGCAATTATCCTTTACCATTTCAATCTTATAATTCTTCGTCGAACCACTATTATCTATTGAGATCTTATGATTATGCAATGAAATATACATATTATTATTATATATGTATTTTACATCAATGATTTCTCTTTGCAGAAGATATCTTGTATTTGCAATATTGGAACCTTGATTCTTACACATCTTCTATTAACTTGCATCAAGTCTTAAGACTTCAATTACAATTATATTTCATCATTGTCAATTACTTATACATATGTTGCATACACTACTCAACATGTCTTCCAACTCTAATGCATTGCCTTTGTACTTAATTGGTTTCTTTCAGTACACCTTTTGACCCAAAAGATGAATCTAACACTCTATTATTCCATCACTCAGTTTCAAAACATTCTCGATCCGATCCCCAAAGTATTACTCATCTTGGATGTGATCATGCCTATGGTTCTCTTCTCTAGATTAAACTACTACCACAATCTCATCCTTATGTTTTCAAATTCAAATTTAACCATTTTGTGTGTCAACTCTTACATAACATGCTCAATATCCATTTTGACCATCATGGAAAAAAAATCAATTTAGATATTTAGGGATTGTATTTAAGTACAAAACTCTAGTTCTTTCAAATAATCACATCAATGGAATAATCATCGAAATGATTAAAATATTTGAATAATACATTCCCATCATAGTATATTAGTCACTATTGTATCAATAAAAGGTTTATCTATCAAATTCTACTCTATCTATATTGACTTCCAACACCTTTATTTATTTATTTATTTTGATAATTGTTGAATCAATTTAGAGGCTCAACTACTAGCAAGCAAGCCAAATGCTTTTCCTTAATAAGTCGTAATAATACTCCTCACGAGTACTCAATTTATCTCACGTATATATCATCCATGAAAGCATCTTGTATATCTAATTATAAATTTTTAGATTCTACCCTTATCAAATATTGATTTCCAAATAGACTTTTATTCATCTCATTCAATTCAATTTATTTTAATTTCAAATTAATCAATAATTTAACTACAATTTAAATTGTTTTAATTTCTTTGGACACATATATTTGTGGGTGAGAAAGATCAACTTGGCTAGTGAGTTTTCTTTATAAGTGATCTAAAATCTTAAATTATTTATCATTTTGTAATTAGAAAATTATATTATCATAATCTTTCTCAATCTTTAGAAATTTGATTTGATTGTAAGAGAATTTGATTTTGAAGAGCATGGGAAGGAGTGATCACCCATTCATATCTTGGATAAGTTTTATGTGACCAAGAATTTGGCCCCCATGGAGCCCACCAAAACATGGGTGAAAATTTCATGTCTTGCATATTTCTCTTTTGTTTTGGATTTATTTAATCTAGTTATTTTAATGTCATAATTAGTGTAGAAGTAGCATGCATCATATTTTTTTGTTTATTTATTATTAGTTTAATCATATTTATATATATTTATAAAGATCGATTTTGATTATAAGTTTTTTGGATTGAATTTATAAGTGAGAAATGAATTTGGTTGAATTCATAATATAAAACAATCTTAGAATTTTTAAATTCAAATTTAAATATAATTCAAATCAAACATTTTTGTATTATTACTGGTCGACTTAAGTGTGAAGTATGTTAATTTGTATAACTATAAAAAATGACACTTGAATTATATTCAATATCTAATATCTATTTTTTATTTATTGAGTAAGCAAGGAGGGCCCCTGATCCCTTACACTAATAGAACAAAAACCAAAAGAAGGACAACAAACTATTGGTATTATGGATGTGTTGCATTGGTTTTGTCATTGATGTCAACACTTATCAACACTTATCTTTCTGGAGATCTTTGGTTATGCTCACCGGCATGTTCAGTGACTTATGCACAATCATCGGTATTTGGTTCACTGACAGGTTATATTGCTCACCGACACTGAGGATGATCTGTTATCATCTGGAGATAGCTTGGTTATGTCAAAGACATGGTTTGGACACTTGTTTTGGAGATTTGGTTATTGGTCTAATCGAGTTTGCATAGTTGTTGTTACCGGCAAATTGGTCTAGGTTATGGACCGACAAGCGTTATCTATTCCAGATCAGCACGACACGTTATGGAGATGATTTATTGATTGGTTATTATTGTAAATGCATTGAGCTGACATGATGCATCACATATTGATTCATTTGTAATTGATTCTATTGTAATATTCTTAGTAAGCTGACCTACACATTTGGTCTTAGGTTTTGGTATATATGTAAGATCTCATTTGTGAGATTATGTGGTAGAGGAAGGATATAAGGTATTATAAGGTTGTGATATTCGGTATATGCAAATATAAGCAGAGCTACTCATGCAGACATCATTTGAAGATTCAAGGAAGGTTTGAAGAAGACAATCAGAGCTTAACTGGTACTGAATCTAGCATATGAAGATACTATTTTTAGCAGTACATTATCATTGGATTTAACCATTCAATTGTAGTCAGTGTGACTCTCATTTTGTGTTTGAGCAGTGAGTTCTAGGCAATTGGTCTTTCTGCATGTGCAGACCTTATTTGTACACACATACTATCTGCAGTAGTATCATCTGATTGTGGGTAAGGTTTCCCACCATGGTTTTTCCCCTTACAGGGTTTCCACGTACAAATATATGTGTTATGTGTTGTGGATTATATTTCTCTTTCTGTTTCATGGATTAAACTTCACCGGTATTGTTATTAACTGTTAAACTGTCAACTGACATTAAGTTTGGTTTACCAGTATTATGCATCAAATTTGATTAAGTTATATTTGGGTTGAAATTAATAGACAAATGATTCATCCCCCCCTCTCAGTTGCCTCCGGGTCCTAACAATTGGTATCAGAGCTAAGTCCTCTTTTTGCAGAAGTTTAATAGCTTGAGGAGGTTCTATCGCAACCAACTATTTCAGGAAGGACAGTCTGAAACTTGATGGAACTAACTATGGTATATGGAAGATCAGAATGGAGACTCGTCTGAATTGCATTGGAAGAGACATATGGGATATTACAGAGAATGGCTATGTTGGTCCTACACAGAGTCAACCTAATCCACCAAACTTGGCTAAAGATCAGGAGAATGATTGCAAAACAAGAGAAGCACTTTTGAGCGCATTGTCAGATCAGCAAATCATGGGATTATCAGACCGATCTACCACTAAATCTATTTGGGATAAATTGGAGACATTGAATGAAGGTGATACCACTGTCAAAATTGCAAAACTGGAATGCTTCCGGGTCAAGTATGAAAATCTGAAAATGGAAGAAGATGAACGAATTTTTGCTTTTATGGAAAGAGTTAATGAAATTGTTTTGGGTATACAATGAACTGTGGAGGATCCTTAAGTGAAGATGAGATTGTTTCTAAAGTTTTAAGAGCATTGCCACCGGCATACAAAATGAAAGTAACTGCTATTAATGAATTGAGAACAATGCCTAATACATCAGTATCTAGAGATACCTTGGTTGGAAAACTTTCAGCTTTTGAACTTGAGGAATTTGGTCATGTTGCTACAATTAAGATAGATTTAGCTTTCAAAGTATCATCATCATCTACAACATTGTCATCATCATCTGAGAAATCTGATTGGAAAGCACTTTATGCAAGAGAACTTGAAGACATCAGAAAGGAAAATGAAAAACTGGAAGAACTTGAAGCACTATTTGCAAGGAAAATGCCTAAAGGTCTAGTTGGAAGTAAGTATGAAGGTAAAGCACCATTTAAATGTTTTAACTGTAATAAAATTGGTCATATGGCATCTAGGTGTCCTGGTAGACATGTAAGATTAAGAGAAGAAGCTAAAAGAACATACAAGCCTAACCTTGAATATCAGAGATACAGATTTAAGAAGAATAGAGACAAATCATGTTACTATGTGGATGAAGGAGTTACTGATGATTTTGATGAGGAACCAGCAGACAATGGATGGGCTTTTGTTGCAATAATAGAAGATCAACCGACACCTACTGTACAACCGGTAGAGCAGGCCCTGGCAGCTAAAATTGAAGAAAAGGGGAATGGATCATTGATTCCGGATGTTCACATCATATGACTGGTGATAAAAGTAAATTCTTAACTTTTCAGGAATACAATGGAGGTCTAGTAATATTTGGGGATGATAAAGCTTGTTTGATCAGAGGAAAAGGCACTATATCTTTTGATGGTAAGCATAATACTGACAACGTTTATTTTGTTGAAGGTTGAAAGCATAATCTTTTGAGTGTTGGTCAATTAGTTGAAAAGGGATTTCAGTTACAATTCAAGAATGGTAAATGCAAAATCATGAATAAAACTGGTTTGGAAATTGCAACTGGTAATCAGACTAGAGGTAATATCTTTCATTTGAATAACAATTAGAATACATGCTTGATTGCACATATTGATGAAAGTTGGTTATGGCATAAGAGACTTTGTCATGTGAATTTTGATTGCATTGTAAAGATCAGTACAACTAAGGCAGTAAGGGATTTACCTAAGATTGTAAAACCTCACAATTCGGTATGTAAGGAATGTCAATTTGGAAAGTAAGTTAGAACAACTTTTAAGAGTATTCCAAAGAAATCCAATAATGTTCTTGATTTAATTCATACTGATTTATGTGGTCCGGCAAGAACTAGAAGTCTACAAGGAGATATATATTTTATGCTAATCATTGATCATTATTCTAGAATGTGTTGGGTTACTTTTCTCAAGGAAAAATCAAAAGCTTTTGGGAAATTCAAACTATTCAAGGTAATGGTAGAGAATGAAACCAGTAAGAAAATCAAATGTTTAAGATCAGATCAAGGAGGTGAATTCACATCTAAGGAATTTAATACATTTTGTGAAGTGAATGGAATCAGAAGACAACTATTAGCACCTCAGACACCCCTACAGAATGGAGTTGTGGAAAGAAAGAACAAAACTATTCTAGATGCAGCTAGAAGCAAACCTACCTCATGTGTATTGGAGAGAAGCAGTGAATACAACGGTTTACACTTTCAACTGAGTTCACATCAAAGCTGAAACCGGTAAGACCCCTCATGAACTATGGTTTCGTAATACTCCCACTCCTAAATATTTCAAAATATTTGGAAGCAAATGTTATATCAGGAGAGATGATTATATTGGTAAATTTGATCCTAGAAGTGATGAAGGAATATTTCTTGGTTATTCATCTAAGAGCAAAGCATATAGATGTTTTAATAAAAGATTGCAGAAAATCATTGAGAGTGCAAATGTGAATATTAATGAACACTTTAGAAGAGATTCAAGGTCTATGGACTCTGAACCGGTAGTTGAGATAATCATAAATGAACCTACTCTGAGTGCACTGGTACAGAATGTTGATCCAATCACACCGGCATCATCTGAGAATTCCACAGTGACTGAACAACAACAACAAGTGAATACACCCAGGTATGTAAGACTGAATCACTCTGAAAGTCAGATAATTGGGAATAAGTATAAAGGAGTTATGACAAGAGGAAGGCTGGCAAATGAAGAGGTATGCTTAATTTCTCAAAATGAACCAGCAACTATTTCTGAGGCATGTGAAGATAAACATTGGATTAAGGCTATGGAAGATGAATTGGAACAAATTGAAAAGAATAACACATGGACATTGGTTCCCTAGCCTAAAAACAAAAATGTAATTGGAACTAAATGGGTATTCAGAAATAAACTTAATGAAGATGGTAAGGTAATCAGAATCAAAGCAAGATTAGTGTGTAAGGGATATTCACAGAAAGAGGGAATTGATTACAATGAAACCTTTGCACCGGTAGCTAGAATTGAGGCAGTCAGACTATTTCTAGCATTTGCAACACACAAGAACTATAAAGTATATCAAATGGATGTTAAATGTGCATTTCTGAATGGTGATCTTGAAGAGGAAGTTTACATTGAACAAACTGATAGATTTTCTTTGACAAATGACAAAGATGTGGTTTGTAGGTTAAGCAAAACTTTATATGGATTGAAACAAGCTCCTAGAGCTTGGTATGCTAGATTGGACAAATATCTTTTGAAGCTTGGTTACACTAAAGGTAATTTTGACAACAACTTATATTTCAAAGTGACTAATGATGACATCTTGGTTATTGAATTTTTTGTTGATGATATTATTTTGCAGGAGAAGATGGATTGTGTAAAGACTTTTCTAATAAGATGCAGGAAGAATTTGAAATGTTTATGATTGGGGAGATAAAATTCTTTTTAGGATTGCAGATTTCATAGACTGATAAAGGTATATTCATATGTCAATCAAAGTACTTGATGGAACTACTGAAGAAATTTGGTATGGAAAACTCTAAACTGGTAAGTACTCCTATGACTACAACTGATAAACTATCATTGAAGGATGATTCGGCCCCTGTTAATCTGACAAGATATAAATCTATGATTGGAGGTTTACTGTATTTGACACAAACAAGACCTCATATTATGAATAGATTATGTATTGTTTCAAGATTTTAGAGCAATCCTAAGGAAAATCATGAATTAGCAGTAAAAAGGATTTTCCGGTATCTACAAGGCACAACAAATCTTGGTTTATGGTATCCTAAAGATGAAAATTTTGATTTATGTGCATACACCGATGCAAATTGGGCAGGAGATGTAGATGACAGAAAGAGCACCACCGGCAGAGCATTCTTTCTTGGTAGCAAATTGATTTCATGGTTGAGCAAGAAACAAAGTTGTACATCATTATCAACAACAGAATCAGAATATGTTGCAGGAGCAACTAATTGTACTCATTGTGGATTAAACAAATGTTGAAGGACATAAAGGTAAAATGCAACGAGCCTATAATTATTTACTGTGATAATATGGCAGCAATTGATATATCTAAGAATCTTGTATTTCACTCTAAAACTAAACATGTTTATATCAAATTCAATTTTCTGAAAGAGAATGTTGAAGCAGAAGAAGTGAAATTGGTTTATGTGAATACTAAAGAGCAAATTGCAGACATTTTTACTAAGCCTTTGCCTAAGGAAACTTTTGAATATCTCATAGAGCAGCTTGGGGTTATACCCTCACCGGTAGATACTTAGACAGTTGATGCTTGACATCAAACTGACATAATTTACAAAGAAACCTTTTTACGGCTTTGATGAAGGAGAGCTACTTCTCAGGGGGAGTAGTTGGTATTTGTAATTAGTTCTATGAACTAGTTGTATCTAGTTTTTGTATTGCTTTGGCATTTGATATCAAAGGGGGAGAAATATCTATGGAAAAACACATTATCTTATGGGGAGAGATTACTCATTGTGGGAGAGATATTTTGTATTTTGATTTCTGGTAATTGATCTCTTTGGGAGATTGTTGGTTTTTGGTTTTTGGCATTTCTGCTTTGGCACTTAGATGGTTTTTCCATCCTGTGTTGCCATCAATGCCAAAGGGGGAGATTTTTGGTATTATGGATGTGTTGCATTGGTTTTGTCATTGATGTCAACACTTATCAGTACTTATCTTTTTGGAGATCTTTGGTTATGTTCACCGGCATGTTCAGTGACTTATGCACAGTCACTAGTATTTGGTTCACCGACAGGTTATATTGTTCACCGACACTAAGGATAATCTATTATCATCTGGAGATCGCTTGGTTATGTCGAAGACATGGTTTGGACACTTGTTTTGGAGATTTGGTTATTGGTCTAATCGAGTTTGCATATTTGTTGTTACCGACAAATTGGTCTAGGTTATGGACCGACAAGCGTTATCTATTCTAGATCAGCACGACATGTTATGGAGATGATTTATTGATTGGTTATTATTGTAAATGCATTGAGCTGACATGATGCATCACATATTAATTCATTTGTAATTGATTCTATTGTAATATTCTTAGTAAGCCGACCTACACATTTGGTCTTAGGTTTTGGTATATATGTAAGATCTCATTTGTGAGATTATGTGGTAGAGGAAGGATATAAGGTATTATAAGGTTGTGATATTTAGTATATGTGAATATAAGCAGAGCTACTCATGTAGACATCATTTGAAGATTCAAGGAAGGTTTGAAGAAGACAATCAAAGCTCAACTGGTATTGAATCTAGCATATGAAGATGCTATTTTGAGCAGTACATTATCATTGGATTTAACCATCCAATTTTAGTCAGTGTGACTCTCATTTTGTGTTTGAGCAGTGAGCACTAGGCAGTTGGCCTTTCTGCATGTGCAGACCCCATTTGTATACACATACTATCTGCAGTAGTATCATCTGATCGTGGGTAAGGTTTCCCATCGTGGTTTTTCCCCTTACATGGTTTCCACGTACAAATATCCATGTTATGTGTTGTGGATGATATTTCTCTTTCTGTTTCATGCATTAAACTTCATCGGTATTGTTATTAACTGTTAAACTATCAACCGACATTAAGTTTGGTTTACCGGTATTATGCATCAAGTTTGATTGTTATATTTGGGTTGTAATTAATAGACAACTAATCCACCCCCCCCCCCCCCCCCCCCCCCCACCCCTCTCAGTTGCCTCCGGTTCCTAACACAAACAACAAACTACACAATAACAGTAACCCCCTACAACATACCCATCATCAAAACTTATCCATGGTCCATATCAAAAAAAGCATATAATTATCCAAGCAACAAGAGTAACAATTTAAATTAACATAACATAAGCCATGAAGGCCAACAATCTTATAGAGAGTAGCAACTAAGTCTAAATAAACTCTCAGCTTAAGCATTAAAAGAATCAACATTAATCATTCTTTCCTGAGATCTTGTCTAGGGCGTCAGCCAGCTTCAGTAAGTTAGCTTCCCAATCATCCTCCATTTGTTTATGCTCATCTACTTGCAAAATTATTAGAGGGCATCATACTAGAGCACTGGAATCTTACATCAACATATGCACTTAGCAATAGATTAGGATATCTTGCACAATTGCTTGTTGTCTTCAATCTTTATCACAAAATTGTTAGATTCAAATCTAAGGGGTTGACCAAATGAAAAGATCCTTGCTTAGCAAACTCCAAAATATGTTCATTGTCATTACTTTAATTTATATTACATATCCTGAAAATCACGGTGAAGAAATTCCAAGAATTTAGGAGTATGTATCTCATTTCCATAGAGTTTGATTTTACTTACAGGATTCATTTTCATAGGTGTAGTATTCAAATCAAGACAAAGAACAAAAAGTTCAAACATCGTTTAGATCTTACCAATTTCAACTATGATTTCAAAACATAATTTAGATCATAGAGTATCATCTACAATATAAAGTCTTCAAACTACACACAAAGCTAGGTCATAATCCCTTTTCTTCAACTTGAAAAATGTTCTAGTATATTGATTATAAGTCTTAACTCAATAGTCTAGGGTTATCTGTGTAGCATCCTAAACTGTACTCCATTACAATTTTACCCTCACCTTGACGATCGTCCCCTAAGGCCCGATTGAAGCCTTCATTCTACTCACACCATGTATCATGCTCAATTTTTCATCATATGTATTTCTCTCCCAAGCATCATGGGACCCTAATGTCCAAGACCATGTTAGGACCCATTTTGGGGCCTCATAACGGTAACATGATTTGAGCAGGAACCTAGATCCCGTGTCGGCTCATGTTGAAAAATTAATTTAATTTTCGACTAGCTTATATATAAGGAGGTCCACCCCTCTCATTTTGAGATCATACATTCATATAGCACATTCATAATTCGAATTCAATATCTCAATTACATTAAGTGAGCAAGCAATCAACCTTCTTTCAAGCATTGGAGCAACAAACTATGTTTTATGAAGACTATCTACATGAAACCCTAATTCCTTGTGAAGAGAAATAAAACTTCATTAAAAGCTATATCATTAGTATTTCAACCATTTTCAGCCTTTCCCTCAAAAGGAAAGTGTTTCCATTACAGTACTTCATTTACATTTCAATTCTATTTCATGGTTAATTCCAAAATTGGGGTTTAACCTAAGGTAAACCCCTATTCCCAGCCATTTCCCCTCTCTATTGTGTGCAAGAAGAGGTGCAAAGCTATAATTTTTAAGAGTGGCATTATTCACAGAGACAAATAGGTTCCTTTTTGGATAGCAAAAAGTTTGGAGGACCAAGGCGACCACCACCACAGTCCCGACACTTCAAGTTGACCTTCTGGGAATAGATCTAAACATTCATCTACTGCTCAGATCCAGGTTTGTGGCTTTGTTTGACGACTATAGCTCAATGTTTATGTATAATTGCTTCAACTTACACATGTCTACCCTAATTTCAACATCTTTAACTAATTTGATTCAATTTAAATGAAAAGAAGAGTTACATCGAGAACCTTTAAAATCTTATCAGAATCTAGATCTATTAAGGTTGGATCTACCAAATTCCATCTTTCCCTAAGCAAAAATTAATGGTTTTACTACATTCTATGGGTGAAACCCTAATTTTTCATCATCACAGTCTATTTATTTAGAGGCAATAAAATCCCTTTTACACAAATCTATGCTAAGATTACCACATAAATAACCTAATTTAATTAGGATGTAGATTAATAAACTTTTATAAATTAATTGAAAGTAATAGGTATACTTAATCACTTAAATTTTTGAACAACAATGAAGAATTAATGGAAACGATACACATAATCTAGTTGTCAAGGTGCATAAATTAAACCTTATGGTTGATGAATGTCTCGAGTTTCATACAATCTCAAAAATATCAGTGGGTCAAATTCAAGTAACTTGGGATCAAATTCATCACTTAGTTTGCTTGTAAGGATGGTAGTGTTTACAAACATCTTACAAGATGTTATTGGATCCCTAAGGTCAAGTTCTTGTAGGTCAACCCTTTGTACAAATTGACTTTCTAGCTTTGATCAAGTGATTGAAAATAATGCATAGATTTGAAATGGCTAATGTGATTCTAATGTATATTTTTCCTTGTCCTTAGAAATATAATATGATCCAGTGCTTTATCTTAGTTCATCTATGTATTTCACATGCTTTTCCCTTACATTTTAATTGCACAAAAGAATCTATTTTAATACCAAGAAATAATAATAATTCATAAAAATATGCCAACTCATCTCATAATGACTAGTCAAAAGGGGTGGGATATTTGGAATTTTAAATTTTAAAAAGTAAAATTTGGACCTTAGAATTTACCAAAGACTTTGAGGCAATGGATGTGAACGCAAGGTAACAAATAATGCATCAAAATTTAAGGAAGTAATCGTAGTTGAATCAACTCCCCACATTAATCTTTAGAGGAGTAGTATACATAACACTTTAAAAATTTATCTAAACAATAACAAAAATATGTACAAACACCTATAAAATATAAACAATGAAACACATTATGTTAGTGTTGGCAAAATTCTATGAGGAGAAAAATTCCACATTACATTAAAGCAAATTACTGTATTATTAAAATTCAAAAAAGATTACAACATAGTTGCTAAGAAAGATTTTATAGGATTATTTATTGTTTTGATAAGTAAGCTTAGATTTTTTATTAATATAGTAAAAGTTTATACATGTTGTATATGAAAGGCTGGCAAGCCAAGAAAAGCAGAGCTTCTATGATAAGCTAAAATACAATGACATAGTTTCATAAGTGGAAAGCAATCAAAACATAGCCTATATGACTAGCAAAAATTTAAAATGAGTTTTTAAGCCTATGAATGTATACACATTGAATCAAAACCTGACAAAACACATCTACTATGAAAAGCCTTGGATTCATTCTTCCTCATCCGGAGAGCGCTTGGCTGCTTCCTCCTCATGGTGCTTATCCTTAACAACTTTATTCATAAAATTTGTCATCCATGTTGTATCAGAGGTGTGATCCATTGTAGCATCCTAAATTGTACTCGCCTACAATTTTGTCTTCACTTAGGCTTCACTTTGTCACTTCATCCTCTAAGGCCCAACTAAAGCAATGATTTTGCTTACACCACTCGTTCATGTCACATTTTCACTTATTTACCAGTTTGACCCTTTGTCTGGAATCTCGATTTGTAAGACCAAGGCACATGACCATGGCTCCCATGCCATGGGCCTGATTAGGACTAGGGTGTATATGCCCTAAGCTCCTCAATTGGAACCCAAACTAGCCCCTCTCAACAGTCACCTTCTAAGAGTAGGAAATTAGATCCCGTGTTGACTTAGGTTGGAAATTTAATTCCATTTTTTACTAGCAAGTATAAAAGGAGCTCTACCCCTCTCATTTATAATCTAACAAATTCAAGATCTCAATTACACTATAGAAAATTCAAGTGAGAAAGCAATTAGTCTTGAATCAACCACTAGAGCAGAAGTGAATTTAAGATTCAAGCATTGGAGATGACATTTATGTTCTATGTTTTATGAAGACAATCTAGACATGAAACCCTAATTCCTTGTGAAGACAAACAAAACTTCATTAAATGTATATCATTAATGTTTCATTAATTATTAGCCTTTTCCTCAAGAGGAAATTATTATATAGTACTTCATTTACATTTTTAATTGAAGTTCATTATTAATTTCAAAACCAGGCAAACCCCTATTCCCAACAATTTCACCCTTCTTTCTGTGTGCAAGAAACAAGTACAAAGCTATGTTCAAGAGGATTGATAGAATTTGCAGAGATGAATAGGTTCATTAAATGTATATCATTAATATTTTATTAATTATTAGCCTTTCCCTCAAGAGGAAAGTATTCTATAGTACTTCATTTACATTTTTAATTCAAGTTCATGATTAATTCCAAAACCAGGCAAACCCCTATTCCCAACAATTTCCCCCTTCTTTCTATGTGCAAGAAACATGTACAAAGTTATGTTCAAGAGGATTGACAAAATTCATAGAGATGAATAGGTTCATCTTTTGGAGGTAATAAATTTAGAGGACCATGGTAAATTGATATTACCTGGTCCCAAAAAATCAGGTCGAACTTCTGGTAACAAATCCAAAACATCTTCTTCTACTCAGATTCAGGTTGGTGGCTCCATACAACATCTGTAGCTCACTGATCTTGAAAGATTACTTCAATAGTTCACTATCTTACCCTAATATTCAATAATTAAAATTCAATTCAATTTAAGGAGGAAACAACCCCATCAAGGAGGCCTAGAATCTGATCAAAATCTAGATCTATCAAGGGATTTCTCCAAAATGGTAAGGATTTAGATGCATGTGTGTTATAGAATAAAAGGATTCTCTCCATGGAATTCCATGTTATGATTTTATTGACATGAAAACACACATTAGTTGTTATTTGGGGACTTTTGGCTCTTGCTTGTATTTTCTGATTCATTATTTTTGGAAATTTAATTTTGGATGATTTGGTTAAACATGGGATTAACACAATAAGTGAAATAAAGAAAACATAATAACAACATCCATGAATCAAGTAGGTTTATTTGGATTGCAATACCACCAATATACTTGACTTGGTGATAAATATTATCATCCTAATATCTTGGAGTAACCACTTATAGGTGCATCACGTGTTATACAAAAATTATGACTTTCATTATTTAGGCTAACATAAGGTTCAACTAAAAGAGTCCTCTATATAGCCAAAGGTAAATATGGCCTAAGTCCATAAAACAAAGGTCATTTTTAATGGTATGGCTTGAAGAGGATAACCTATTCTCCTCCTTTACTTGGTAAATTATTAAGGGGACACTAGCTTAGCTTTAAATGGTAGCTCCTCCTTGGAATTTATATATCCCATTGGAACATAAACTTTGGCTAATGTGTAGTAATGAAATACAAGTCACTAGACCCCTAATAAAGTAAAATAAATATTAATTTTAAATTCCATAAAAAAGTGACGATAAATAACATACACGATTTTATGCCTTGGTGACACTAATTTCGATTATCAATCCCACAAGGGTGTAAGAGTAGAGAATTAAAAAACCAACCATGCAGACACACACAAAGGATTAAATTGTGTTAGTTCTCAATATTGCATGAAGTGAAATATGAGAACATACACAACACGAATCACATAAACACGTGAAAGAGATTGAGTGTTTTTGGGTTCTCAAGATCATCATTATCATAAGAGAAGAGCATACACAGTACAATCAAATAAATTACTTAACAAGATTAATTTCCTTTAAGATTTAAAAAAGTAAAATTGATTTTAAATTTTAATCTTTGACAAATGAACCTACACACCAAATAATAGTAATTTGATCAATTCCATTGACACACAATAATAATTACACTTATAAAAAATTAGAAAAAAAAAACCTTAAAATTTTTAAGTAATAATCAATAATCACATCATCATTATTATGTTTTTTTTTGGTTGGTAAATGTTATATTTGTATTCATATCAAAAAGTGTTACAAAATTTGTAGTATCAAAAACAAAGATCATCTCCCTTTGATTTCAACATTTTCAAAAAATTTATCCATTTCTAACCCCTTGTAGTTAGTTCTACGCCCTTCTACCTTTACATATGCACATAAACATAAATATATATTGTGAATATACATACATCATGCCAATAAAAATTAAATCCACTTGATCATTACCCCTTTACCCTTCTCACACAATTGCTTTTCCCTTCCCTTTGGCAGGCTCCCCTTGTTCACTCTTTGGTTGTGATTCCTCATCTTCCACGCGTTGCTCTGGAGGAAAGCCAATCCAAAGGAACTGACCTTTCTTCTTCTTCGCACCCTTCGGTCTACCTCGCTTTCGACATGAGGAAGAGGCATTATCTACAGAGGGAATTCTTTGGTCGTACAAGCCCCATTTCTCTATCTCCGTCTTGAGACTCCTAGCTTCCATTGCCTTGAGGTAGTCATTCACCCCCGTCATACCCACCTGGGCCGAAGCCTGTCAGACTTCATTTTTATTGTTTGTGCTCCATACAAGAAATGGGTGTAGGGGTGGGATGATTTTTCTCACATGGAGCCATGCACCACCTAGGCAGACGAAACCTTTCCCATCTCACGCCATTTTTATGAGGCTATCAAAGCCTCCCTTCCATTCTTCAAGGATGCAATTCTCCACCACCCATTGCACTATCTCCTTTGATTCCAACTCAAAGCATCACGTTATGAACATGGATGCCACATCAACATTTCTATGATACTTGAAGGTGGTGTTGAAATCAGGGATCACTGAGAGGGGGGGGGGGGTAAATCAGTGATCTACTAGTTAGAAAATTTTCAATCTTAACTTTAAACCACTGAAAGCAAACAGATGAAACTGAAATGCAAAAACATAAAACAAACAAACACAAAAGCATAACACTGGATTTTTACGTGGAAACCCAAATGGGAAAAACCACGATTAGATTTGAACCCGCAATATTATTCCACTATGGCCAATAGCAAAACAATATTACAATATGGGAATGCACAGGCATTCAGGCACACTGCCTAGAGCTCACTGCTCAATTATGATAACTTGGAAGGCTACAAACCTCAAGGAAGGCTCACTGCCTTACAAATTAGTTACAGTGATGAATTACATTGAATGAGCTTTGAAATAGCATCTACAATGCCTGGATGAGTTCCGGTTGAGTGCTAAATATACTGACTAGATCACCTTCTTTGTTCTGCCCTATTCACAACCTCAGTCAACTACCTTATCAAGAATGCGCACGTGAAACTATGCTACAAAGGATTCTCGATCACCACTTGCTCGCATACAATCGCATCATCACCAAAAAGATCATCCACATCAAACTTATATATCGATAATCACAAAATAGGTCATTTACCATGTCGGCCTACTAGTGTAACGTGTAATCTCATGTCGGCTTTGACCGGATCCCAAAGGATAAATGTGGATATCCAAAGCAATAATAAAATGATGTGTCTATGTCGGCCTAATCATCCCAAACACGATTCAATGCACCGCAATCACCATAATGCTTCCAGACCAAAAATGCTTTGTTCTTCCTGAAATATTGGTTAACAAGCTACCGGTTGACATTCACTTCTGGTTAAGAAGAATTACGACCACCAGATCGAATCTCTATGAAGAGTTGAAATCAATGACAACCCTAAACCAATAATAAACAATCAAAAGCCACCAAAAACTACCAGAAACCACTAGATGAGTGTCAACTGCCAACAATCTCCCCCTTTGGCATTGATGACAACACTCGTGAAAAATGGCTAAGAGTTGAGCACAGTACACCAGATCAAAAGAATTAAATAATTTATGAGGCTCCCCCTTAGACAAAGAATTTCACTCTTCTATACTGTACATTTTTCACCTTTCCTCTCCCCCTTTGACAACAATGCCAAAGATGGGGTGCTATCCAAATCTTATATACAAAGATACAAATACTTGAAGATGTTAGCATAAATAGTCTTCAAAAATCCTAGGTGAGTATTCCACCTACTCTTCAAGTTATCCAAAATTGTGATGAATGCACTAAATACAGTGGCATGAATATCTAATTCCTTTAGATCAGATGGCATAGGTCGGGCCATTTCCTTCATACAATCTACCTTATTACTTAGCATGGTGTCCAACCGGGGGGCAATCAGGTTCTGGAGTTCACCAACTTTTCTCAAAATTTTGTCCTTGTTGGCTTGGAGGCTTGAGATATGATCATTTAGAGTTGTAATATGCCCTTCAACACTGCTTGTTAGAGCTACATTTGGGTCAAAGGACTGTGAAATACTAGCAAGCTTGCCCTGGAAAACACCTATCTGCTTGTCTATATCTACAATGAATTTAGGCAAAATTAGACAAGACTTGTACAATTTACCGCCTTCTGACAATGCATTAGAAATAATCTGAAGTCTCTTGTTTAGTATCACTCTATCATCCTCAATCATCTTCTGAAATGTCTGCATCCTAACATCCTTAAATACATCCAAAAATTTCTGAGTAGCAGACTTCTCTAAAAAATTAAAATTTGTATTTACACTATTAATCAATTACAACAATTTACCAGAGGGGCTGGCATTGGAATCTAACTGTACATTCGGAGCCACCTTTTGCAAAATGTCAACCGACATCAGAATGAGCTTCTTATCTTCAAATTCAGACTTAACCAGATCTTGGCTAGCCTGAGCTTGCCCAACAGCTGCGAGCACGATCTTTTCAACATGAGACATCTGTCCAAGGTTGACAGGACCATCAAGATTGATAGGAATCTGAGGTGGGGTCCTTGTAACTGGAGGGGTGACAATTGCCGAATCATCTGCTCCTTTGCCTTTGTCTACCTCAGTGACCTTAGCCTCTGCACTCCCAACATCCTTCTTCTCTTCTCCATCCCCTTTATCTTTTGCACCGGTGTTGCCACTTGGTGTAGTATCATCCTTTTGGATCTTAGGGGCTACTGAGCTATCTACCACCGGAGGATTATCATCAGTCTCAGCATCAAGTGATGTGTTACCTTGATCTTCTGGATGTCCCTCAGTCTGAGTTTCATCCTTTTGATCACCGGAAACACCTTGCTTTTCTTTCAGCTGAGAGGACTTAAATGCGTCTTTGTATAAGGGATCATTTACAATTATTTTTCTCCAAATGATCTCTATCTCCTTCCTCACCTCTTCCACTTGACCAATCATTAATCTGTTTACCTTTTTTTTGCTTCTGAATTCTTTCTTGTTGGCTTCTTCAATAAGTCTTTTGACTTCATCATGAGTAACACAGGTGCAAACATTTATTAACTGTCTTTATTTCATTTCTCTATCAATCTTACTAGTTGTTAGCCTCCTTGCATAAATAATGCTATACAGATCATGTATATCTTTATTACCAAGCTCCTCGAGATCACAGTGGATGTATGCCCTAATATCTTCATTATGAAGCACATTGTAGGGTATCAAAGAAAGTGCACCTTTCAAATTGTCTTCAACAAACTTGAAAGGGTGTTTCTTGAATATAGGTCCAGCTCTGTCCTTAATCTCGACCACTAAAGGGGTAGCAATACCAGAAGCTAAAGCCATTTCAAATTTAGGGTTTGTGGAAACAAACAGTCTGAAACAGATAAATACCTTGATTTGCAACTAGACGTTGAGATTCACTTTAGAGTTGTTGAAACCGTTGTTAAAATTTCCAAATCACTTCACTCTACTTCTCTGCACTATTCGCTTGATTGCATTGTGATAAATGTAACTTTGAAATGCCTTTTTATCCTTCGAAAACCTAATTTTTTATTGTAATAAATGCTGCAACCGGTTACCATGATTTTAATAGGGTCGCTTACCAGAGCATCAAATCTTCTCAGAAACTTTTGGATAACATCTACATTCATGATTTAAGCCTTCTGCAACCTTCCAAAATCGATTACAAGTCACGGAATAGGGGGTTCTTAGAATCTGCATCAAAAGTTCCCTCTAAGGCATAAAGCCCTAGTTACCGGATGAAGATCCTGCACCAAATTCGGGTGCAAACCCATTTTCTGCTTTAGATTCATCTTTTATAACCCACATCTTCTCATGTTTGTCTCTGATCTCTTCCACCTTCGCCTTTCCATTCTCATGTGATTTGTTCTTGCCTACTGGAGCACTATCCTTTCTTCTACAGTACTTTGTAATGTGACCAGTTATATTGCATGCACGACAAACAACATTATTCTACATAGGTCTGAAGTTCATCTGATTTGGTCTCATCCTACACTGGTTAGAGATATGTCCAAACATCCCACAAGCATAGAATCTCCTATTTTGGAAGTTATTCATTACTTCTCTACACATATTTGACTTGTGACCAAAATTATTGCATATGAAACACTAATCGATAAAGGTAGGAGCATTATTCATGTTGTTCATTTCATTATTCATTCTACTTCTGCATTGATTCACCATATGATCAAATTTATTGCAAGTAAAGCATCTACCATTTAATTTTTGAGCATTAGGATGGATTCTTTCTCTTCTTATGATCAGGTTTGGCATTGCCTTGTCTAGATCTGGAGAATTCACCTTTCTCAAATCCAAGTCCTCACATGTCCTTTCCATGTCTTTGACTTTCCAACATCTCATCAAGCCTTTTTGAGCTAGCTTTGAATTTGTCTTTGTAGTCATTAGCAGTAGCATGTTCATCTCTTAAGGTAGCAAATTGTCTTTCAAGTTCTTGACCATTATTCCTTGACTGTGTCAACTCAAGTTTCAACTAATCATTCTCATAGGTAAGCCTGAAGCATTCATCAACTCTTTCCTTCAATGATTGTGGCAGATTCTCTTCATTTTTCTTCTAGTCCTCAATCTCCTTAGCCAGACTCATCACAATGGATTTCATCTCATTCTTCAAGGCAACATTCTCTCTTTCAAGCTTGTTAACTTCATCAACTTTATCCTGATATTGCTGATCTGATCTTCTTTTTCCTTCAACTTGTCCATAAATTATTTCCTCTTGTCTCTTGAAGTGTTCACTTGATCCTTCAAGTCATTAATGAAATCATCAGCAACATTCAAGTATTTCTTCAAGGTACAAATTTTATTTCTTGTTGCATCAAGATCCTCAAGTGCTACACTAAGTTGTCTCTGAAAACCAGAATCCATTGATTCAATCTCCCGGACCTTCCTCAAGTGGTTAAGCTTCCTCAGAGGAACTAGGCTCTGATACCAATTGTTGAAATCATGGATCGCTGAGAGGGGGGGGGGGGTGAATCAATGATCTATCAATTAGAAAATTTTCAAGCTTAACTTTAAACCACCAAAAGCAAACAGATGAAACTGAAATGCAGAAACATAAAACAAACAACCACAAAAGCATAACACCGGATTTTTACGTGGAAACCCAAATGGGAAAAACCACAGTGGGATTTCAACCCACAATATTATTCCACTATGGCCAATAGAAAAACAATATTATAATATGGGAATGCACAGGCATTCATGCACAATGCCTAGAGCTCACTGCTCAATTCCAATAACCCGGAAGGCTATAACCCTCAAGGAAGGCTCACTACCTTAAAAATTAGTTACAGTGATGAATTACAGTGAATGAACTCTGAAATAGCATCTACAATGCCTTGATGAGTTCTGGTTGAGTGCTAAAATTACTGACTAGATCACATTCTTTGTTACGCTCTGTTCTACCATGTTCACAGTCTCAGTCAGCTACCGAGTCAAGAATGTGCATGTGAAACTACGCTACAAAGGATTCTTGATCACCACTTTCTCGCATACAATCGCACCATCCACCAAAAAGATCATCCACATCAAACTTATATACCGACAATCACAAAATAGGTCATTTACCATGTCGGTTTGCTAGTGTAACATGTAGTCTCATGTCGGCTTGCTAGTGTAACGTGTAGTCTCATGTCGGCTTGACTGGATCCCAAAGGATAAATGCAGATAGCCAAAACAATAATACAATGATCTACCTATGTTGACCCAATCATCCCAAATGTGATTAAATGCACCGCAATTATCGTAATTATTCTGAACCAAAAATGCTTTGTTCTTCCTGAAATATCGATTAACAAGCTACCGGTTGACATCCGCTTCCAGTTAAGAAGAATTACAACCACCAGATCAAATCTCTATGAATATTTGCCATCAATGATAACCCTAAACCAATAATAAACCATCATAAGCCACTATAAACTACTAGAAACCATCAGATGAGTGTCAATTGCCAACAAGTGGTATTCAACTATCCTTCTCCCAAAATGATCTTGACTCGTGTCAAGAAATACCTTTCTTCAAACCTAAAGATATTCAAAAGTCTATCATTTGTAATCGACCCCCCAAAAAATACCATTGGCTTTGAAGCCCTTAATGAGAAGTTTACCTCCATTGTTTTATAGAGAGTGAGATTCTTCTTTTTGTGTCTCACAAATTTTTCGACCCGACAGTTTAAAAGGCATCTTTCATCTTCTTAAGGAAGACTTGCCACCCCATGTACTTCCGCCACCCAAGATCAATTAATGATGCACACTTTGCAGTTATATCCCCCATCCTTCATAGCCATAATATCCACCTCAACACAATTTTTGAAAGACAAAATTTTTTCATGTAAGGCCTTCCAGAACACCGACCAACCATAAACCACCATCTCCTGCCAAATCCATACATCCCCTCTGGCCATCACTGCCTAAAAGTCAAAGCGTTGAAGCCAGCTGTGTAGCATGATTCACCATATATTACGGTAATATTTGATATAAATCCTAGCATGTTAGACACCTCAGAGCATTTAATCCACTGCCCTTCTCAATGACCATGAGTCTATACAAGAGGTAAGGGGAATAATCCACCCTAAATTCCCACTCAAGCCCAATCCTTCCCAAATTGATTATCATTTGAAATAAAAAAAATTTCAATTTCTTGACCGTTATGGCCATATCTAATTACTTGTGTCATTCCCTCCAATATTTTGAAGGCTTGGTTAGCACAAGCATTCACCTCCTGATTTCCTTCCCTCCTTATGTGGGATACTCGAAACTTATGAAAGGTGGCTAGTAGGAGTCATATTGTTTGGGTATGTTTATCAATTTTCCATTTTTAACTTTGCCTTTGAGAATCGTATGAATAATGATCTATGAATCACCTTCTAAATGGATGTTGGGAATTCCCAATGAGCCCGCCAGTTGAATGGCAAGGAATGCAGCTTTATCCTTAGCAACATTGTTTGTACCCTCTCCTAGATTTTGGAAACATTTGGCAATCAGGTTACCTTTGTCATCTCTTGGAATACATCTTGCACTTGACAGCCCCAAATTACCCTTGGCCGCACCATCAAAGTTTATCTCAACCCATCCTTGATCCGGCGATCTCCACTGAATTGTGCTATGTAGGCTTTGAGAAGGATAAACCCTTAAATGCCCATTAACAGGCTACATCATCATGATTATGTTTTGCAAATATTAAAATTTATCATGAGGAAAACTAAATGACAATTTGAGTTGAAAGTGTTCATGTTTTATTTTAAATTAATAAATACATTTGCAAATTAATGAGCTTTCAAAATTGATACAAAAGTAGGAAGGAATGATTTATCAATGTAAATGAAGCAGTTCATGTAAGTTTGTCACAAGCTTTGGCATGCATTTTGGCTGATGAAATTGTGAACCTCCAAATAATTTTTGGCCCTATTACTTCTTACTACCCTTATAAAAAACATTAGATCTTGCTACAAATCAATTATACTACATTTATAGCCTTAATGAGAATCTAGAATTTCTAAGGTAGAATGAAAGTGATTAAATATTAAGCAATTATATGATTATATCAAAACACAAGAGAAAAATAAATAAGAAAATAAAAGCATACTTATCCTCTCTAATGTTTAGAATTTATAAACAAGGTTGCTATGTTTTTTTTTAAAGCTTTTATGTGAATGAAGTTTTTTTTTTTTTTTGAAGAGTTGTGTAAATTTCTAGTTTTGAAATAGTTGTGTTGGGAGATTTTTGTCTGATGAAGTATGGAGATTCAATATCTGTATATCCATTTCAAAAATGGTTGAAGAAGAGTTAAATAATGTGTTAGAATTTGTCTTCAAAAGAAAGGAAAGTAAGTGATAAATGGGTTAAGAACAATAAAAATTGATTACAAGTTGCTAAAGCTATGAATATTTAAGAATGCAAATTTAATTTTAACTAAAAATATAACGAATCTCAATTAAATAGAAGATTCATATCATTTTATATAAAAAAAAAATTGTCTTGAATATAAATGTCTTATTAATGCTTGGTAAAAATTCATTTAAATGTTGTATAACAACCTTTTAAAATTAATATTTAATCTTTTGTTGATTCGACAAAATATGTAACTTAAAAGAAGTACACCAAAAATAAGTAAAAATGTGCTTCAAACTTATGCTACAAATCAAATCTTTGCTAACAAAAAATACCCCCATTGATGTTTTTATCTAAAAATATTATCAACCTCATAATATTGTGTTTTGTGTCTAACATTTAAAAAAAAACTTTTTGTAGATTGAAAATGGGAAGATACAACAAAGAAAGAATAGTAGTGCAAAAAAAATTAAAAAATTGAAGAGGTTTAGTCCATCATGATTGTCATAATGTAACTATATATATTTTAAAATAAAATAAGAAAAAATGCAAAGCAAATAGCTTTGTATTCTAAACAAGTAGAAACCTCAAATTAATTTTGGCGTGGACGATCTTACACTGTAAATTATCTATTGGGGATAGATTGCAATATTTAAGATCCGATCAATTAATTGTCTTTTTTGTTAGCATACCGAAAACATAAAACATACCTTTTGGGGATGCTTTTGGGCTAAAATGAAATGGAGGGCTATATTTGATTAGTTCTTGCTACTTTTTATCATGATTTAGGTTGAAAGATTCTCTTGATGAAAGAATTAATATATACTAATATTCGTAAGATGTGCTTTGCTTAGATTCTTATAATGACTCAAACTATAAAACGTGTAAGGTGGAGATTCATTGTACAAATTTGGATGCATGTAGATCCTTTTGTACAACATATTTGTTAGGAAATTTTAGCCACCTTAGCAGTTTTTTTAATCCCCTTCAATTCATTAGTCTATAATTGTACATAACATGTGGCAAAGAGGGACATTTGAAATAAGTGTGGGCAGTTGTAAAATCTCGTACGAATGGAGATTCGAGGGAGAGTTGTTTTGGGGTTTGGTTTACAGAATAATTCCATTGTTAATTCTACAAGACAACTAATTTTGGTGCAAATTTGGAAAAGTAGATGCTCTGCTATGTTTTCTAATCACATTTTGCATTAAGAAGTTGAAATGCTACAATTTTATTATGATGTTATGTTGCAATGGCCTCTTTGTGTTTTCAATTGAAGAAGAATGCCATGTACAACAAGATTGTAGATGAAATCAAGTACCATCTTCTACACTTACATGAAGGAAATTCCAGATGTTCAGAATAGCTTCAAAAGTTCTTTAAATTTTAAATGTAACTTTTTTAGTTTTCTTTGTCTAGACTATGTTCTGGCTTATCATTTAGAGAGTTGACTTCTTGTCTTCCTTAAGTAGTTGATGCTTTGTACTTTTTAAATTTCTTGCATTCCTTCTTCTTTGGACTGTTATTATTTCGTGCAATTCAACTTTGACCAATAAAAAAATTATAATTTTATTCGAACAACAATACTTAGTCATACATAATCAAACACGAATTATGTGGTGGAATGAATGTGTCCAACAAATGAATGCAAACAATATCATGTAACCACTCCTTGGAACTTCAAAATACTAGCATCATGTACCTATGAATTCATGTATTGATCTTTTTATGAAAAATATAAAATAATTTATTATTTATCTGCATGGCACAATATATGGTTTGTATTCAAAGATTAGATATATGGTGGAGATTAGTTGAAAACATTTTCCTTAGATTGAGGAGAAACTTATTTAAAATAAATGGAAGAAATGAGATGAATTTATTTTAAAATAAGAGGGAAATATATTTAGCTATGGATTTATATTGGAGTTGTGGAGGAATCTCTTTATTTTAAATGATGAGAGGGAAGCTAAATAATTAAATTATTTAATTAGTTAGTAATATGAGATTGAAATTAGATTAAATAATAAAACTATACAATTATTTAAATTACTTAAATTATTTAATTAGTTAGTAATGTGATAGCATAATTAGACTAAATAATGAATTTATACAATTAGCTAGCAATGCAAGATGGAGATTAATTTAATTAATTACTTAGTGGTGCAAAGGAAAAATGAACTAATTAATTTCTTAATTAGCTACTAACATGATGATATGCTAAATGTGTTGAATTAAATATACTTTATTTAATTTGTTAGCAAAGGAGACAATGTGTTTAGGAAGGTGTTAACGTGGTGAAAGTGTTGATTTTAGATCATTGACATGGCAATGTATGTCAACATGATATTAAAATGATGTTAGAAAGCAATGTTGAACATGGTGTTGGGGTAGAGGTGAATAGGTAAATTTTGGGTTTCTACAAGCACCACCCTTGATTTTCTTGCATTATATAGCATCAGGTGAACACTTTCTATACCATACATCAACATACAATCTACATATCTATATTAATTGGTGTTCATTGTTAAGACATATATTTAAAGCACACTCATAGATACAAGATATTTATTGACTTACATTAACAAAAGTAGAAATTAAACATTGACTTGGTGATATCATTACTATCCATAAATCAAGATTCATTGCCACCCCATTTATCTATTTACTTTTACTATTAATTCAATCTCAGAGATCGACTATAAGGAAGACCTAAACTTTAGTTCTTACATAACAAGCTTTGATGCTCTTTAGCAACACACTTAATTTCCATGCCTTAAATAGTACCATGTGAATGCTTTTCACAATTGTTGGAGATCAAATTTTGCTCTTGATAAAGATCACCGTAACCAAACAAGATTTGTCACATCCCACTTGTGCCCTAACTATGTTTAAGATGATTTCATGTTATGTAAATGTCATTTTGATGATGAATGAGTAGATTGAGATGCATATGTTAGGTTAAATTATATAAATGTTATGGATGAATAACATTTATACAGGATTTTTGGCTAACTATTTGTGTTTGGTAGTGGATGCAAGACTGTCGTCCTTCGAGAAGTAGGGAAAGCATCATCAGGTATGGGATACTAAAGAGTTGTGAATCACAATGCCATTTGAACCTAGTAGGTCTTGATCTAGTAAGGTAAGTCGAGGGATGTTACCTAGTCATGAGTGAGCTAGTCTAATCCAGTAAGTTCAACCTTATAGGTGAGTTGGTTTGGTTTTGCAGTATGTCTTTAATCATCTTGGTATTTAATCTCTTAAATTCAGAAATATATGCTTATTATGGATAATGGTATTAAGAACAAAGTATAAGAGCATATGTTCATCTTTTAGAAATATGTATTTATGAAAACACATATATATATATATATATTATAAAATACTAAGTGATAATCGAGTGGGCCATGCTAAGTAATAGCAATGCTTAAA
This sequence comes from Cryptomeria japonica, assembly GCF_030272615.1. Taxonomy (NCBI): domain Eukaryota; kingdom Viridiplantae; phylum Streptophyta; class Pinopsida; order Cupressales; family Cupressaceae; genus Cryptomeria; species Cryptomeria japonica. The sequence continues at coordinate 502,973,695 of NC_081406.1, forward strand.
AGGAATAAATCGAAGGGAATTGGTTGGTATTTATACCTATGTTATCATGGGTAAAGAATAAACATGTTTTGGAAATCGATATCATATGATATTGCAAGACTATGCTAAGGGAAATATTGCTAAACATTTTGGTAGATATTTGGAGGGCCTTAGATCCCATTCTGGCCACCTTGCCGCACAAATGTAGAAAATGTGGAAATCAGAGGATTCTACCTTTGCCGCCTCAACCATAATGGCAAAAAAAATAGGAAAAAGAAGAGGCGGTGGGATTAAAATATGGAAAAAGAAACAATAAGTAAGAGTTAGGGTTTTTCTTATTCATTCATTTTTTTTTGGCAAAGGACGTTTTACATTCTGAAAAAAAAAAGAAAAAAAAAAGAAGGAAAGAAAGATATACGACAGAGAAGGGAAAATAGATGGTAGCTTTGGTTGCAGGGCAGAATTCGAACTGATTGTTGAAAAGAAGAGTATTGTCTCATTGATAATACCAGAATCGGTTGGCAAGCTTAGCATTTGTTTTAGAATTCTGACTTGGTAGCTTTTCTCATGTCATATTATCCTTCTTATTTATTCCACAATGAAAATGAATCTCTTCTCTGTTATATATTTATTTAAATAAGAATTGGAAAGATATATTTCCATACCCAATTGCTATGAATTCAGAATTTAGAAGTATTCATAATGTCGAACTATATAGTCTCATTTGTTGTCAGAAAAGGAAAAATTAATGTTTGTGTGTGGTGTAATTTAAGAACCTTGGAAGGGATTGCACGGTTGTGTAAATGAAAATTATTGAGGGAAGAAAATTAGTAAGGGCCACCCTTAGAACAGAATAATGTATTAAATTATGTCAAACTTGGTTTATGACAATATAATTTATACTCAAGTATAAAATAGAAGGGAAAGTCAATTTATATATAATTTCTGGATGAGGTAGATGTTCTCTGTTACCTAAAAACTTAGAAAAATAAAGGTTTCAATGTTGGTTTATAGAACTACCAATGATTATGTCACCAAGACACTTGTATCTTTTAGTTATATCTTCAACGATAACAATACTACAGAAACTAGGTAAAGAATACCACTGGTTATACAAGCTATTAAAGGGATTAATTCCTCAAACGAGTAAAGTAATTCTCATTATCTACTTAAGTCTCATACCTATGGGTATGAAGGTGTAGGAACTCTTCCATTCTCTGAGACATGAGAACTTAAGTAGATAAGTATTGGTTAGTTTCCAAAATGGATACCACCTTGTAGTATATTCAATCTAGTTTTTCCAAATTTTATAACCAATTAGGTGATTTAATTTGTTTACTTTCATGGTCCAGTATGTAGTAGCATAAGAGGACCAATGTAATGAAATGTAATTCTTGTCTAATTTTTCGAGTAGGGTGAGGAACTTGACTACACATTCTATGTGTTTGCATATATAAAATCCTTTGGCCAAGGTGTTGCTTCTGTGTAATGTCAGTCAATTCGTTTAGCCCAGATATCCAATTCAGTCAGAGGTCACGAAAAGTAGGAGTAGGCTAAGTGTGTGGTCGACTAGGGTTGCAGAGGGTTAAAAACACCAATCTTAAATGGCATCTTGATTCCAACGCTTAGATTCCCTGCAAAGGGTCAGGTCTACCAGTTAATAGACATGGGGGACTAAAAAGTCTGTGGTTGTGCAGAAAAGCGCCCTGATGATGTTTTCCCTCCCCCAAACTTTTATGACCAACTAAAAAAGAAAAGACTTTAGAATTTTAACGTTACTTCATAACACAAGTAATACCTTATCTTTTCCAATTTCAATTTGATCGATATGAATAGTATGTTCTAAATTTTATGTAGAAAATGTGATGAAATTATTATTACTATTTTTAGCTTTTAATATTGTACAATGGTATCTTGCTACGTATGATGTTCACATCTTTTCATTTCATAATGATATGTTGAAAAATTTATTAGTTTGTTTTCAAAAAGTAAGATGGAATGCTTGTTACAAGATTGTGCCACTAGAAAAAGAAGAACAATATATCGTCATTCTATTCTAGACATCAAATTGAGTTTGTTTCAACTCTATAATCAATAATCAATTTTTAACCCTCAACTATTGAACCATGTACAACTATTGGTCCCTCCCCCTAATTTATTGGTGAAGTTGAATGGTTCTAAATAAACCCACTAAAGATCAAATCTTGTTAAATACAAGATTTCAATTTCATGATGAATAAGGCTGAAATCTTGGCTCAATCCACAATTTCTAAAATACACATGCTTAGAAATGAATTTATAAGAGAAGCAGACAATTGAAGGAATGGGTGCCCACTTTACTTCAAATCGCTTTATGACCATCCATTTGACAAATTGCTTTTTGGTCTTCAGTCAAATTAAATACTATCTACGCTTAGCTTCGCTTTCTTTGACATTTTATGCAATTTCAATGTCTTTTTCATATCCTATCATTTTTAGTCAAGTTCATGTTGAAGTTTTACCAGTCGCCATTAAATGCTTGTGAAGAGAAAGTTCACCAAAGGTGTCTACTCTTGTATCGTTTAGTATATTTATAGATATTTAATTTATATTTTAAAGTATGAAATACTTTTCTTCAAAATAATATATAAGATTGTCATTATAATCTTGATGTAAATTACGGTTGTCTTTGTTGTATTGATTATTGTTATGACAAACTTAAATTATTGTGGCATCAAATGGTTCAATTTAATCTTATAGTTGCACATTAATGTCTAAAATTAGAAAAATTAAATTGTGTATTTATAAATGGTATACATGGAAATCATCATTTACCATTTCCACCTTATAATCCATCATCAAACTACTATTATCTATTGAGATCCTATGATTATACAATAAAATACACATATTGTTATTATATATCTATTTTACATCAATAACTCCTCTTTTACATTATATCTTGTATTTGCAAAATGGGAACCCTGATTCTTACACACCATCTATTAACTTGCATTAAGTCTTAGGACTTCAATTACAATCCTACTTCATCATTATCAATTACTTACACATATTTTTCATACACTATTCAACATGTCTTCCAAATTATCATGGAACCATTAAATCGATCAACAAGGCTTGACTACCATTGATAAAGTGTCAAGGATTCCCCATTGCCATAGAAATTCTAACAATTCTTCTCACTAGTAGCAAGTCTTTAAATTTCAATCAAATAATGAGGTGTATACCTTCTATACATATTAAATATGAAGGTTCAAATTTTAGTGTTGCATATTAGGATTAGGATCATCCTCAAGATGACCAAGACCACTATCATGACATCTATCCACAATGCTTAGTTTCAATTCTCATAGCCAAGTTAGTGTTCTTCTCTACAACTACAAGGTACACATATATTTCAATTCTTTTATCTATATTTCAGTTAAATCATATTCATCAATTTCATGTATGTACTTATACTCAACAATATTTATCTAAGGTTTGAATTAAAGTTGATTATTAAGTAGTCTTAAATATTTTGAAGGGTGTGTTTTCCCACCTTTCAAACTATATAGCTTGAATTTAAGGGGATGATCCTTTCACTTTATCATGATTTTCTATATAAAATCACGTGTTATATTATTGCATAGGAGAAAAGTGCCTACCCTTACACTTTTTTTATGCTCATTATATGCCACTTTTTGTGGACATCTCTAATGCATTGCCTTTCGACTTAATTGGTTTCTTTCAGTGCACTCTTTGACCCAAAAGATGAATCTAGCACTCTATTATTCCATCATTTATTTCAAAACATTTTTGATCCAATTCCCGAAATAATTCTCATCTAGGATGTGTTCATGCATATGGCTCTATCCTCTAGACTAATCTACTACCTTAATCTTATCCTTATATTTTCCGATTCAAATTTAACCATTTGTTGTGTCAACCCTTTACATAACATGGTCATTATCCATTTTGACCATCGTGACAAATATTTGAATTTACATGCTTAGAGATTATATTCAAGTGTAAAATTCTAGTTCATTCTAATAATCACATCAATGGAATAATCATTGAAAAGATTAAAGTTTTGAATAATACATTCCCATCAAAGTGCATGAGTTTCTATTGTATAAATAGAAGGTTTAGTTATCAAATTCTACTCTATCTATATTGACATCCAACAGATTTGCTTATTTCTTTATTTTGATAGTTGTTGAATTAGTCTAGGGGATCAACTTCCCTAATAAGTCCTAATAATGCTCCTTACCATTGCTCAATTTTCCTCATGCATATATCACCCATGCAAGCATATTCCTATAGTTAAAAAATATTTGTTTTTACTTAGGATGAAACAGTGCCATTAGGATAGAATCACACCAAGAAGATAGATATTAAGCATGTTTATATCCTAGATCCTCAAATACTCAAATCTTATACATCATAGGATTTATCTAATTTATCTAATTCTAAATTTTTAGATTCCATCTCTTTATCACACACCAATTTCCAAATAGACTTTAATTCATCTCACTCAGTTGAATTTTTTATTTTTGCTTTAAATTATTCAATAATTATACCCAACTCAATAATATAACTACAATTTAAATTGTATTGGTTTATTGTGGACACTTATATATTTGTAGGTGTGGTGGAAACTGAATGACATTTCATTTTTGAGTGTGCAACATATGAAGATATTTGTACTCAATATAAGGACAATTTGAAGGTGAACAATCTAAATGATCTATTTGAGGAAGTAAGACCTCAAAAAACTGCAAAACTTTGGGCTTCTTGATTAAGATCCACAACAAAAGAGTCAACAATGAAAATTGTTAAGATGATGTTGTTGGTCTCATAGGCTGATGGGATCGTAAATGTTATTAAAGCTCATTCATTCACACGAACACAACTGTTAGAACTTGGCACAATGAGTTTTCTCTATAAATTATCTGAAATATAAAATGATATTGACATTTTTTAATTAAAAAATATATTATCACAATCTTTGTGAATGATTTGAAATTTGATTTGATTGTAAGAGAATCATCTTAACTACTTTTCCTTACTTGTTGGCCTTACATTTCTAATTTTATTGCTTCCATCCCTTGTTGACAAGATACATTTTTCTTATATATTCTTAAAAATTAAAAAAAATGCATTTTCTTTCCAAACTTAATGATAAGCTCTTTAAGTTTGCCACGTGAAAGATTAGGTATTAATTTTGAAATGAGTGGAGAAGACTCCTCTTCGTCACAAGTGGTCACCTATTATAAAAGTGACTCGATATGTTAGATAAGTTTTATGTGACAACAATTTGGTGATAAGTTTTATGTGAACAAGAATTTGGCCCTCCATAGGAAGGTGAGCCCCCCCAAGCACACCTCTCAATGATATGCTAGAATTTCAAAGGTTATCCTTGGAGGAGAGGAATTGGTTTAGGGACCATAGCTGAGGGGATGGGCATAATTGTCCTCCTTGAAACTCATAAGCACGAGGGTTGTAAGGTTCCAATTTTTTAGGGTTACACAAAGATATTAGTTTGGAATGAGTCAATAGAAAGTGGAAAGGGCCATGGAGGGGTAACAATTTTAGTAAAAGAATCTTGGGAAAAAATATAGAAGTGGAAAAAGAAGACCCAAATAAGTAGCACATATGGATGAAAATAGAGGCTAAAAACCTCATAATATATCTTGTAGCATGTTACTTTTCTCTGCATAGTTCAAAATCTTATAAGAAGAGGAAACTAGACAAAGAGGACCCTTACACAACCTTGAAAAAGGATATATTAGCATACAACCACAAGGGAGAAATAGTTTTAATGGGGGACTTTAATGCTAGAACAACAAATAACCAATTTCTTTGCCTTCGTAATGAAGAAGGAATAGGTGACAATCCTTTATGGTTAGAAAAGGAAGGAAGTCAAAAATGGGAAAGAGTATCTCTAGATGCGAAAGGAGCTATCACACATTATGGGGCATAATTGTTGGGAGTTTGCAGCCTATATGATCTGATTACATGTAATGGTTTAAAAGCTTGGCCAAGCTCATGGAACTTCACATGCCACACCTATAACGATCAAAGTGTGGTAGATTATGTTATAATCTCAAAGAAACTTACGTTAGGTTTTGTAGAAGTTGAGGTGAAGGAATACCCCACAGAAATGAAATCAGACCATAGCCCAATATATGTTATGATTAGCATGTCAAAAGATAATCATGAGAATATACAACAAAAATAAAATAAAGAGGCCACTCAAAGTATAGTCCTCTTGATGCATGAAAACCAAGAAATCTTTCAAACAATACTCAAAAAAAGCTACAAGGAAAAGGAGTCAATGAGCTGACCAATTCAAGAAAAGAAATAATAGGAAGCATCAATCTAACATCAATAATCCTCAAGGAACTCAATTCATGAAAAAGGTATAGACCTAAGAGAAGTAGCAAGAATAGCTTTCCAACAAATCCATGGTATGACGAAGAATGTAAGGCAACAAAGAAAATGGTCAAACTACGGGGCAGTAACAAAGGATATGTCAAGCTAGTGAGAATGAAAAAAGAGGTCTATATGCAAACTAGAAGAAAAGAGTTTATTTTGCTTGGGAAGCACAATCCAAGAGGCTTTTGGAGAGAGTTGCAACAAAGAGACATAGTCAGAGATAATAACATCAGAAATCTTCAGTGGTTAGAATATGGAAAGAAACTCTATGAGAGAGTGCAAGATAAAGACTCCCTACCGGTATTCAAGTCAAGAACTAAGCTCTTCTCCTCAAACAATATTAAAGAAGGAATTAAAAAACTCACGTCAGGTAAAGCTTGACACATAAATGGCTTACAAGCGGAATATTTAAGATGGGGCAAAAACAGAACCCTATGTCGTGTTTCGGTTCCTCCTTCAAGTTTGAGCGCATGTGGTTTAGACATCCACATTTTCAGGCTTTATTAAGACAATGGTGGGTATCTGACCCTGCATGTAGTGGAACAAAGATGTTCCAATTTTTTAAGAAACTTTAGTTTATTAAGGTCTAGGCTAAGGAATGGAATAGAAAGATCTTTAAGAATGTTTTTGCTCAAAAAAAAATCATTGCTCAACAACTGGAAGAAGTTAATCAAAACATAATTTCCAAGGGATTGGATCAGCTCCTGCATTCTACACAGAAGGGTCTTCAAAGTGAGAGGGAAGAAGCCTGTAAGAGAGAAGAAGAATAATGGAGACAGAAATCAAGAGAGCTCTGGTTGAAGCGGGGAGATAAGAACAGAAAATTATTTCATGCTTCCACAAAACAAATAAAAGAATCTAATGTTATATTCTCAATCAAGCAAGTGGACTCAGGGGTATTGATTAAAAATTTAGCAGACATTCAAGATGAAGGAGTAAAGTTTTTCAAGAATCTATTAGCTCTGTTACCTTCTAATTTAGATCCTTCTTGGAAGGATAATGCTGACCTTCTACTGCAATCTATCCCACCTCTGATCTCCAACCAGGATAACAGAATCCTACTGGCCCCCTTCACTCTGGAGGAAGTCCACAAAGTGGTATTCTCCCTTTTCCCAGATAAAGCCTCGGGTTCGGATGGGTTCACCGCCCTCTTTTTTCAAAAGTGTTGGGATGTGATTGGTTTTGACCTCTTAGTGGTAATGGAAGAATCTAGGAAAAGGGGAGCAATGCTAAAAAGTTTTAATGCAACAAATATTGTTCTCATCCCAAAAACCCCTTCTCCATCAACATTCGCTAAGTTCAAACCTATTTCTCTTTGTAACATAATCTATAAGATTGTAACTAAGGCCATTTACCTTATAATGCATTACCTCATTCCTAAGATCATCTCGCAAGAATAAGGGGGGTTTGTCCCAGGCAGAGAGACTATGGAAGGAGCCCTAGTAGCACATGAGGTTTTACACTCTATCCATGATAACCAACAAGCAAATTTTGTTGTCAAAATTGATATGATGAAAGCATACGACCGGGTTAAGTGGGATTTTCTTTTTAAAGTATTATCGAAATTCGGCTTCTCAGACAAATGGTGCAAATAGATCAAAACTTGTGTCTCAGGTGCGCATTTTTCTATTCTAATAAATGGACATCCCTCAAGGTTTTTTCAAGGTACACAGGGAATAAGACAAGGCGACCCTTTATCACCTTTTCTCTTCATTCTCATGGAAGATGCCTTGAGCAGATACATCAATTTTCAATCTTCAAAAGGGCTTTGGCTTGGTGTCACTCTTCCAGGTACTTTAATAACAGTAACTCGCTCTCTTTTTGCTGATGATACATTGTTATTTGGTAAGTCTTCTCTAAAAGAAGCCAGGTTCATCAAGCAAACACTGGATATCTATTCCTCTACTTCGGGTCAAAAAATTAATGCGGCCAAGTCTAAGATTTTCATCTTCAACACACCTTCAATCTTGTCACTAAGAGTATGCAAGACTCTAGGCTTCTCAATGGATCAATTGCCATCCTCCTACCTTGGCATCCCCTTTTTTATGGGAACAAAAAAACCTTCTTATTGGTTTGTTGTCATTCATAGAATCAAGGCACAAATTTCAGCTTGGAAAGTAAGGTGGCTTTCACTATTAGGTAGAATCCTTCTTATCAAGTCAGTGTTAACAACAATACCGAACTATTACATGTTTGTTCTCAAAGCTCCCTCATCCGTCATTCAACAATTGCAGAAACTCATTAGAGATTTTCTATGGAATAGTAATATGACAAATGAAAGGAAAATCCCCTTAGCCTCTCTGGAAAATATGTCATGCCAAAAATCCCAAGGGGGAGTGGGAATTCACAATCTGAAGCATCACAGCAAGGCTTTTGGAGGGAAACTGATTTGGAAAATGTACACTAATCTTGTTTCCAAATGGTGCCAGATTATGCAAGCTAAATATTTGGACAAAACTCAACCATCAAGAGTGTTGACAATTTTAGACCCTCCAAAGGGGTCCGCTGTTTGGAATTTTATGATGGATTCAAGAAATCTAATATCTAAGTATGTTTCATGGGAAATCAATAATGGTCTCAATGCTAACTTCTTGATAGACTCATGGTGTGGATAGCCTCCTATTGCTCAATTGGATAACATGGAAGACATTATGAATATAGCTATAGCTCATTGGGGTACAAAATTGAGTGACTATGTGTCTGCTGTAGAAATATTTTTAGGGAAAATAATCTAGAAATATCCCACTCTTCTCCCAATATCCATCCAACAATCTTCCTCATTGGCAAATATTTTATCGAATAGGACAACTCTCATGTCTAACATAGATGATGTATTATTTTGGGCAGCTTCAAAATCAGGGCAATATTCAATTAAAGAAGATTACAATGCCTTACAGCAGGTTTGCAGTAGTAAGGTAAGTAGTCGGGCATACTCTTTCTGTTGGAATGACATTGTTCTACCAAAAGCAGGTTGTTTTGTGTGGTTAACGTTGAATAAAAGAATCCTAACAACAGATAGACTAGTAAAACTAGGCATTACACAAGCTTTTAATTGTGTATTTTGTGACTTAGAGGAAGAATCAGTTGATCATTTATTTTTACACTGCACCTTTGCCTCCCAATGTTGGTTCTTCATCATGAATAAACTCCAAGTTATGTTGCCCTTTCCGAAATCACTGTGGGATATGTTTAACTCTTGGCCTCTTTTATTTTTTACATCAACCCTCTCAGGCATTTGGAAATGCACTCCTGCTCACATTATTTGGGCCATTTGGTGGGAGAGGAAGAAAATAATTTTCAGAAAAACATCCTCTTCTCTGGATCAAGTTTTGATCAAATTGGAAAATTCGATTGCAGAAATCATAAATTATTCTCTCACTAATTCCAAGGACATCCAGTCATTTACCTGGTGGGATAAGGTAATGGCAAAATCATGGAACGATATAATTTTGCCAATAGGGACTCCCCCGAACTCGTCCTCAGCTCATGTGAGAGATAGGTCGTCCATAAAATGGGTGCCCCCAGCACCTAATTTCTTTAAGATCAATTTGAGTTTGCGTTTGAGATCAATTTGGCAAAATGTGTGCTTTCCAAGCTTCACCCATCCCTCTAGGTACAAATAACTTGGCGGAGGCAAATGCCTTACTAGCAGGTCTGGTGTTAGCAAGGAAGTGTGGCTTCTCCAATATACACATAGAAGGGGATCCATTAGTTATTATCAATTCAATTACCTCAAAAAGATCTAAGACCTGACATCTTTTGTATGTTTTGAAGCACACCTTGGATATTCTCGACACTTTTTCAGACTACATTGTCAGCCACACATTAAGATAGGGCAATTTCGTTGCTGACATGTTAGCAAATATGGGCTGTGATGGCATTTCAGTTGAGTCGGTTGCAATTCCCACTAAACTGTCTTCTTTTCCCAAATTGCTTGAATTGGTACAAAAGGAAAGTACAACACTCTAATCACAAATTATTTCCTAATAAATACTGGCATGTAAGCATTTAATCGGTGCCTGTGTACAAGAAGGCTAACAAAACACTAGCATTTATGCTTTTAAATGCACTTTGTAGATGGGATGAATGAAATTTTAGCATGAATTACTCTGGAATTTTTACAACGTCACTTCACATGGGGCAAGACAGACTCAGGCCTCTCACACATCCTCTCGACTGCATTATGGTCACAAATTAATGCAAGAATCGCAAACATGATCCTAAAATTTGATCATTTATTATACTTTGAGATGGTAATTTTTGTTTATAAATGGAACCAACCTATTTTTATATACACAATTCTCAGCGGAAATTTCTGAAATCTTTTAAATTTTTGAAGTATCTCAGTGCTCTGCAATATGGAGAAAGGCTCTTGCGTAGGGTGTAGGCAAATGCATTGGGAGTATATGCCATGGAACGATCGGGTTTCAATGCAAATTTCAAAACCCTCGACAGCTTTTCATGGACACATCAATGACAGGGACCTCGACCAACTTTTTCTCCTGCACAATCCATAATTGAGAAGAGTTGTCAAAGACTTCATCGGTGAGGAGATCTTATCCCCTCAAGCCAAAATGATTCTTTATCCCTATCAACGTCTCAGTTCTTTTCTGTCAAATGCTCTGGATCTCTTGCAATCTATTCCTTTGATTGAACTAGTGTTCTTTAAGTTGGTAAGACAACATGTGCTTGCACTGGGCTCGTTCCATGAAGCCCTGGTAAAATATAATCTATGGTAGGGGTCAGCTCTCCTTGGGGGACTCTTTCCTCGTCACTTTATTCAATCCAGCCATGCTTACATGGTACTTTATGACCTAAAAAAACATGCCGTCGAACAACAAAACTTCTGCCATGTGAAGAACGACCTGCATCAATTTGGAAGACAATTGGATGACCACATTGTGCACAGAGTCAAAATTAAAGTTGGGGCTCTCATGGTGATCCTAGAAATAGAAAACGTTGATCCATGTTTGCCAATTTCGCAACCTGTGGAAAGGGGATAGGCTACAGATAGGGTGCCAGACCTCAATGCACCGGTGCAGGATGATGCCATGGGATGGCCCACCTTTGATGCCCCTATAATTCAGTCCCAAGAGGACGCCGCCATGGACGAGTGAAGCTATTTTGGCTTTGTTTTTTGCTACTTACAATATGCTCTTTTTTTATGGGTGGAAAATCTAACGGCAACCGGTATGACCCAAAAAAATTTGTTTGCCCCTTGTTTACCGGTGTTGGTTTAGGCATTTACTTTCACTGGTATATCAGAACCGATTGGGGAGCCTTCTTCTTAGTCTATCGGCTAGCACCGGTAATGAAGGCTTTTCTTCTATGAACCGGTCATGAGGACAACATACCGGTATCATAGTTCTGATACAACACAACCAGAAACCGATCATGGCAGTTTTTTCAGTGTTTCGACAACCAGATTTTCGCTTCCCAGTCTTCATGATAACTGGTTGTGGGGGCCATTTTTTTAAGGTTTCATCTGGTCTCGTTCTGACCCGCTACTCTAAATTTGGCCTCTAAGAGGCTCATTCTATGGGCAGGTCCTATCAATCTCTCTGAATCTTCGGGGGGCTTCTCCTCATAGCCTCCTTTCCTCTTTTTCATTGTATCCGAGCAAGGATATAGGGTTTTCTTCTTGATTCTTTCCCTATTGAGCTCTTGAATCAGTTTTCGTATTAATATATATATCAGTGGCTTGCCACTTTTGCTTTAAAAAAATAAAATATGGGGCATAGAAATTCTCACATCACACATTAAAATAATATTCAATGGGGTCATTCAAAATGGATTTCCAACAAATTGGACAACAAGTGTTGTCATCCCCTTGCATAAGAGTGGCAACATCAACAATCCCTCAAATTATCGCACTATTATGATCAATCCTCTTTTTGGTAAAATTTTTGGGAGCATGATAGAAAGATGAATCAGTACTAAATATAATGAATTGCTTGTCCTAACCCTAGTTAAACCACCATAGTAACTCGCAATTACAATTAATTTAAATTTTTATTAATGCATATGTGAAGTTTACGATAACTGTCATGCAATTAATTACTAAGTGAACTTAACATCCATGCAATTCGTGTCTAACATATGAAACTATCATGCATGTAGTAAAAGTGAAACAGAAGTAAAGTGCACATAATGGTAAAGTAACATGCATAAACCATGATTATCAATGATTTCGAGTTAAGTGCACACATGCATTCATGAAAGAAAATAGAAGTAACATTGCATGCATTATTACAAATTAAATTAACATGCAAAATGCATAATTAAATTAACTAACTGAAAATTAAATACGAACATGCATGCATGCAGAAAATAAAGTTAATCTACAGAAATCAAATCAATGCATGTTAGTGGGTTAATATGTTAGTAGTTTTTTTTCTTTTCTTTCTGTTAGTTACATTGCATGGCGAGTTTCTATTGCATTACATCATGGACCTTTCAAGTCTTTTACATAACTTTTGCATGCGATCATTCTGGTCAATTTACAAGTAAGATACATTATACATCATATAATTATTACAAAATTTATCTGAATTCTTTGATTCTCTATCTTTGGATGGGTCGTCTTCGTTGCCCTGGACAAACTTCCACTTTCAAAATGGAAGACAGACATATGATCCAGGCATTTTATGCGCCCAACCAAACAAAGCTTGTACTTCCCGGTGCTCATGATAAGCTCTTGTCCCTCACGACGGAGTATCCTAGCAAACCAGTACCAACTCGTGGGAATGGAACCTGTGCATGAATGTAGAACTAACAACCCATCCTATTGAACTAACTACATGTGTTATGATAGGGAGAAAAATAAATAAATTGATGGCCATCGTTATCCTATTAGGGAGGTGAAGAAAAATCACCCTTCCTTGGTTGACCCATAAACAAGCACACTTTTCCAATCATCCCTCAGACAAAAAATCTAAATTAACCCCTCCCATATTAATAACTTTTATTGTTTTTATTAATGAGCTTGCTTATTTCACAATCTTTTCCTATTTTGCAATAAATAATTCCAATAAATCAAATTATTAAATAATTGTGTATATTATTTTAAATTCTCTTTTTTTTTTAACAAATAGGATAAAGAAAACCCAATTAAATAATTCAATTCTCCTACATAATTATATGTATAATTATTTATATTTTTTTTTCTAATTGGTTTTGAAAGAAAACCAAATCCTTAGTTTAATTAAAGGCAAAGTATAAAAGAAATCTAATTTTCAAGTTTAATTCAAATTATTGGCAAATCTCCATAAGTCAAGCAAATTTTCTAACATATCATCTCCTTGATACTTCTAAAGTACAAAGTATATTATATTTGGTTCAAACTGTCAACATATTCCAGCATGCCAAGATCTAATTTTGGCTAGGTATATACCTAATCATTCCTACAATTAACATTACAATTGCTGACACTGGGAAGGAGAAGAAGATGGCTTACACAAATTTAAGTCAACAATTCCAATTAAGAAAATCGACCTATTGCCTTGTCAAAGGGTTCGAAGCAGCAAGCATAAAAGATGAGTAAGGCGTGGGAGATGGAAAGAGGTAATTCCAGTCACCCCAAATCGTTTCCCCCTCCTTTCTATAATTCACTCTTCCCCAAGCCGTTAAAACATAAAAGAGAGAAAGAGTAGGGAGCATTGGTAAGAGGCATGGGGAAGAAGAAGGAGAAGGGGTGTGGGAGATCAAGCTCTCTCAACCTAAATACAATGCCCTCTTCCACCTTATTTTCTGTAGAATAGGATGTGATAATGCAACTTTAGTTTTATTTTTCAAAACAAACACTTGACTCAGCCAGGTGTGAGGGGTAGGAGATATGGTGGAGAAAGGAGTAAGGCGTTGTCCAAAACGACTGGCAAACAATCATCAAATAAAGAATTAAATCCATTAACACAATTAAACCAAATACCTCATAGAAATAAAACATTACCAATCAAATCGATTTCGTGGAAGGTGTCTGGCTGTGAAAGAAGAAATAAAACCCCCAGCTAATGTAGACAGGCAAGAATTACACCCAACTCCAGCCCAAAGATCCCCAACTAGTTCAACTCAGCCAAAGAACATGAAGGATTGGATGATCAATTTGAATATTGAACCCTATATTTATAAATTTTAAGGCTAAGTCTTAATTAACACATGAAGGTCCCCTGATATCGTTTCATTTTTAAAAAATAAGAAATATTGGGCTCTAAATATTGAAGTTTAGCTAATTACAATTACAAGTGCACGAGTTTATTAATTTTAAATAGAAAACTAATTGTAGTAAATTTTATTTCCGAATGCATATACATGCTAAGTTTTAGTTTTCGAAATGCGCCTCCGTATGACTAAGTTACAATTTTTGAAAGTTCTTAGTCCTTCACTTGAGCTTTCATCTCTTCTTGGAGAGGAGTTTTGTTCCCACGGGGTTTTCTCCTTTTTCTCCACTTTACAGAGATTTTATTGTACTTGGGTACCTCATCAGGCCTAGTTGTCAGGACCCATTGTTGCTTTCCTACATTTTTTACAAATTTTTTAAGTCCTTAATTGTTTTTTAGCTACTCCCTAACTTCATCTTAAGGGGGGGTGTTAGAGTAATCTTTTATTAGCTAATAATTATTTATTTAATTATTAATCTATTATACTCTATGCTTAAGCTAAACTTAGGAATCTTATAATTCTTTAGGGTTTTCACCTTTAGGGTTTCAAGTATACTCTTATAAGGATTCTCTCTTTGTATTTTTCATAACAACTGTAATTATATATATGTATATATATATATACATACATACATACATACATGCATGCATGTATGTATGTATGTATGTATATATATGTATGCATGTATGTATGTATGTATGTATGTATGTATTTACATATACATATACATACATATATATATACATATGTATGTATGTATGTATGTATATGTAAATACATACATACATACATACATACATACATGCATACATATATATACATACATACATACATACATGCATGCATGTATGTATGTATGTATGTATATATATGTATGTATATGTATGTACATACATACATACATACATACATACATATGTATATGTATATGTATGTATGTATGTACATATACATACACATACATACATATATATATATGTATATACATACATACATACATATGTATGTATGTATATGTATGTATATGACAGATACATACATACATACATACATCATACATACATACATACATACATATGTATGTATGTATGTATATGTATGTATGTACGTACATATATACATATACATATACATATACATATACATATACATGTACATATACATATACATACATACATACATACATACATACATATGTACGTATGTATGTATGTACATATATTGTATATATATATATGTACATACATACATACATACATACATATGTATGTATGTATGTATGTACATATATGTATGTATGTATGTATGTACATATATGTATATGTATATGTATGTATATATATGTATATGTATACATACATACATATACATACATATACATACATATATGTATATATACATATGTATATGTATGTATGTATGTAAATATATATACATACATACATATGTATATATATGCATATGTATGTACGTATATATATATGGGTGTGTATATGTATATATGTACATACATACATACATACATATATGCACATATACATACATATACATATTGTAGACACCCACAATTGTCCAGTCTAATTAATTATCTAGGCTTAATTCTTCTATTAATTAAATAAATCTTTATTTATTTAATTAATTCATTTATCCTCTTCTAGCTTTATTTCTCATTTAAATAAATACATTTATTTATTTAAATTATCCTTTTCTTAAATTAAATAAATATCTTATTTATTTAATTGATCTCACTCCTTCTATTAATTAAATAAATCTTTATTTATTTAATTAATTCATTAACCTTTTCTACCCATGACACATGTCATTCATCTCTTAATTCATACACTACCTACCCCTTTCATTATTTTATTATTTATTTTACCTACCCTCTAATCATAGCCGACCTCCTTTTACACCTCTCAATCTTATCCCTCCATTTCTTATAGTGTCTTCTATATAAGGAGATGCTTCCTTCATTATCAAACCCTAATCAATCATTATAGCTACTTGATCAATTGACTACTTGGCATATGCGATCCTACTTGCAACCACATTCCATTCTTTGTTGAGCTCTTGTGCACATAAAATCTGAGAGCAAATACATCAAACAAGATCAATGGAGATAGGAAGAATGGAGATCCAAACGCTATTGGACATGTGATGGTATAATCTTTGTGATTTCGTTTGATTTGCACTGTCTTAGGTAATCTTCATATGTTATGGTGGATCTTTGTTGTTGTTAGGCTAGGGTTTTGTGGTTGAATTCATTTAGCCTTTCAATATCGCTATTATTGTTATCCATTTTCACCATATACATTTTGGCACGCCTCGTGGGACATGGATTTTTGTTAGATTTGTGTTTTTTTTGCAGATTTTTCTAACCCTATATTGTTGTTTTGTAAAACAATTTGGAGAATAATCTTGTGCAGCTAGGGTTTTGGACACAAAATCAAGATCTTGGAGAGATTCGATCATATCTTACAAACGGCTAGGAAATTTTTCACCAAATTGTTTTTACCGGTTGAAGAAAGTATCAGGAGCTCTCAATCCAAAATTCAGAATTTTCGGAGCACATTTTCATTTTCTATGAATTTTTTATGATTTTCCATAAAAAATTAATTTTGAGAGAAAATGAGAGAATTTATCAGATTTTCTTACATTTTTGAAAATCTCTCATAATTATACATAGGATCTGTTCTTTGTGGATTTAATTTTGATGCAAAATATTTCCCTAAAAATCGGATCTTTAAAAATTAGGGTTTTTCCTTATTTTGATCAGATCTCACAAATGGCTTCAAATTTTAACATCAAAGTTTTTGTGCAACTCAGGAAATGTATTAGAAGGATTCAGTAAAAATTTCAGAGTTTTTGGAACGTTTGTTCAATTTATATGAATTTTTTATGATTTTTCATAAAAAATTAATTTTGAGAGCAAATTAGCGAATTTTTTGAATTTTCTTACATTTTTGGAAATCTCTTAGAATTATACATAGGATCTATTCTTTGTGATTTTAAATTTGATGCAAAATAACTCCTCAAAAATCATATCTTTGAAAATTAGGGTTTTGTATTATTTTACTCATATCTCACAAACTGCTTGGATTTGTTGCAGAAATTTTTTTATGCAGGTTTGGAAGACCATTAGGACTCTCTAGTAAAAATTGTAGATTTTTTGGATCGATTTTGCATTTTATATGAATTTTTTATGATTTTTCATAAAAAATTAATTTTTGGAGCAAATTAGCAAATTTTTTGGATTTTCTTACATGTCTGGAAATCTCTTGAAATTTTACAGGTAGTTTTTTTTAATGATGAATCAGATCTTTGAATTGGTCAACAAAACGCATTATTGAAGGCCCCTATTTCACAAAGTTTTTTGGATCTAAAATTTACCTAACTTGTGTGCTTGCGGGAAGGGGTGATCATTTGAAACAATCCAAACTACTAATAAATCTTTGTTACAGGTCCCTGGCAAGGGTTTTTGGATTTTTATTATGTGCCTTGTTTTCATAGACTAGCAAACACTTCAATTGGTGCACTAAAATTGAATCATTGTCTTTTGTGTCTTGAGCAATAGGCTCTTTTTGTTTAATCTTTAGAGGCCCTGTCTTCCCGTGTGGTCATTAGGACTACTAGTGAGAAGAGAACGACCCAAGTGGTAGCAAAAGAAAAGCCATCTTCTTCCAAAACATTATAAATAACTGTATTCATGGTGAAAACTATGAATAACGTGTGCTGATTAGTTCATACTGACACTATGTCTCCCCATAAACCCGTTTGATCAAATTTATTTGATCAGTTGTAGGGCGTAACCCCTACCGGCTAGGAGCCTTCTGTATTTATAGAGTTGAAAGTGCCACATGTATGGCCACGCGAGCGGATGCCCTTACTAGCACCTTTTTGTTTTAGAAGCAAAAATCCTTCTAGTTGTTGAGGCAAGAGGTCGAACCTCTGGTAGCGGCCCACACACATACGGTTCTTAGTAGAGATACAAAGTTCGCCACGGGGAGTTTTTGTGGGGACTGATGCTTGGCTAACCCGAGAAGTGAGTGCCGAGGGTGGACCTAGTGAGGTCAAGCATCTAAGTATCCGCTCTGAATAGCGTAGCCTCGGGGGTAAAACCTCATGTGGGATCAATAACTATTGTCTTGGCCAGCCATAAGAATTGTGCTTGACTTATTTTAAACATTCAAAACATTTAAGACCAAACAACAAAACATTGTGTGTTTTGCGTCTTCAAGTGTATGCAAAATATTTTTTTACATCAAACAACACACTTTTCTTGGAGTCATTTTGAGTCTAAACACTTGCAAACATTGAGTCTTCATCAACATTGTGTCCTCTTGTCACAAAAAATAGTCAAACATTCAGATTTGGTCACAACCAACAACTTCACAAATTAGAAAAAATTTACAGTCCAACAAACAAGAGCAACCAGTTTCGGAATTATTGAGCTTCCTAGGTTGTTTCTCTAGGTTTTCATCTAGCATTCAACTTATCTTTGGGTCTCACAAAGTCCATCATTGCTTTACATCTTGCATTACATTCACATTTGTCTAAACTTGAGTCAAAAGGTCACTTGCTCATTTGGTCTTACTTAGAGTCAAGGTCAACTTACCTCATCAAGAGAAACTATCCTCTCTTTGGAAGTCACGCCTACTCTACTACATACATACTTGGTCTTACACTTTGGACATTGCAAGTACACCTCAGATTCATTTACATTTCATCCAACTCTTCGTCTTCCATACTTTTTCCATTTTCATCTAGTCTCACACATCTCGGTTAATACCTAGTTCATGGTTGAAACCCGTCTTCAAAAATCTAGGAGAGAAACTAAAGAGGCTCAAGAGTCCGCAAACATGAGTTCTTATGAGTATGACAATGATATCTTTTTCAATTCTGATCATACTACATTACCTGACATGGATGCCTATAGAAACATTCCAAATGTTGAGAACATGGACACTACAAACAACAATGATACACACAATGATGATATGGACAACTTTTCAGTACATTCAGCAGATGTGGAAGAATCCATTATGGATCCCCGTTTCAATTGATTGGTTGAGGAAATAATGAGGAGGGATAGACAATACTTCTTACAAATGATGGCACAAAGTGGAGCTAAGATACCTCATGATTTTGACATGTCTCTAATAATGGAAAATCGGCCTTTGCAACAAACTCACTCCAACATGGATCAAAGAAGGCCTAATAGTGGAGGCAATAGAGGACCACATATGGTACTTGAATCACCATCATCTTTGTTTCAAAAACCAGAGGTCCCATACACACATGGTCAAGCATATGATACTCACCTTCGCAGACCATTATGGAAGTCTTATGCAGAGAAATATGCTCAATCACATATCAATGCTAAGGATCAACCACCAAAGCAATTGGATATTCAAAGGCATGCTCAAAATTTGGACACAAGGAAACCCCGTGTCAAATTTGGGGGCAACACATTAGAACATGACATGCCTGTAGACTATGGTATACATGGACAAAATAGATATTTCATTCCTCAACATGAATCTATACCAAGTGGTCCATATACGCAACATCACTATAGACCTCCTCCATATGAACATGTGTATGATCAATATCATCCATATATGCAACATGCTCCTCCTCCAATTGATGCCTCAAGCATGGGGTATGGTCCAAGAAGTCGATCTCCACCTAAGAGCAATTTGGAGCAACAAATCAGCGACTTACAAAAGAAAATGGAGGACATAAATACACCAAAGCCAACATACACAATGAGAGACATATGTCCCTATCCATTTGACAAAAGCATTCCAATGCCTCCATTTCCTACACACTTTGTGATGCCTAAGTTTGATAAGTATAGAGGAAAAGGGGATCCTAAGGCACACATAAGACAGTTTTTCACAGCTTGCATTGAGGTAGCAGCAGAAGAGACATATTTGATGAGATTATTCCCATAAAGCCTAGGTGATCAAGCTATGGAATGGTTCTCCCAACTCCCACCTGGTATTAAGTCATGGGGTGATCTAGCAGAGGCATTTATTCTACATTTCTCCTACAACATAGAGACAGACATATTAGTCACTACTTTGTGCAACACCAAGCAAAAAGAGGGAGAGTCTTTTGCATCATTTTTACAAAGATGGAGGAATCTAGCCAGCAGATGCTCTTGTGAAATTCCACAAAAGCAAATGGTAGAGATGTTCACCCAGAATGTTAACAAAGACATTGGTTATGATTTAAGAAAAGCTTGTTTGTCCACCTTTAAGGACGTCATTGAAAAAGGCTTAGTGATAGAAAAGGTCCTAATTGAACAAGGAGTCATTAAGATATTCAAGGAAAACAAAGATGACTTTAAAGGAAAAGACAAGCCAAGATTTTGGAATAAAAACAAGAACACAGTCAATGATGGTGTTGTTGATGCCAATACAGTGCAACCCAAATTCATTTTTTCTGGATCAAATCAAGTGAATACTCAAACAACTTCTAAATCACGAAGGAAGTATACTCCATTGGGAAAATCACTTGAGTCAGTTTTCAAGAAGCTAGTGGCAAACAAAGTAATCACTATTCCAGATTTTCCTCCATATGAACCAAAGGTCAAACCAAATTGGTGGAATGATGACGAATATTGTGAATTTCATAAGAGCAAGGGTCATGGACAGGAAATTGTCATCAACTGAAGAACATCATACAGGATCTCATTGATAGAGGTGACATTGAGATTGAAGGGCACTCATCCAATCAAGAACATGAGATGTTTAAGGAACCATTCCCAAAGCATGACAAGGAAAAGCTAAAGCCACAGATGACCAAACCAACTATACCAAAGCAACCTATAACTATGATTCAACTATCAATCACATTTCAATGGACAATTACGTCTCTACCATTATCATCAAGGACAAAAACCCTGAGAATTCTACCCGGAGACCCAAGATTGTCCTAAAAGGTGTTGGATCTTCTTCCGAACCTACCTCTGAATGTCATGTTACAACCCGTCGAGGTAAAATCACTTTGCAAGGTGCTCCAGCCAAGAACACCGCTTCTTCATCAACTAAGCCTGAGTACGACCTTGTAGAATAGTTAGGGAAGACACCCATGCTCATCTCCATCCTTGAGCTCTTACGCATATCCCCCGCACATAAAGCCATTCTTGACAAAATCTTGAGAGACACCGTCGTTCCTACTGATCTGAACGTGGACCAGTTTCAAGCCATGGTGGGATACCTTTCCATTCCACACTCCCTTACATTCACAGAAGCCGATGATGCCTCCGTAAGTCAGCCACATAATGCACCATTACACATCGAAGCCTTCATACACAAACATAGAATCAAATGAGTCCTGATAGATGGAGGAGCAGGTCTAAACATTTGTACATTGAGCACAAATAAACAATTGGTATATTCTGATAAAGTTGTAAATTCTACAAACAAAATCACCATCAAGGCATATGACGATGAAGAGCGTTCATCCAAGGGCACAGTCACCTTACCTCTCAGAGTTGGGCCAGTTACAAAGGATGTGGTTTGTCAAGTCCTAGACCTAGATCTCACTTACAACATATTGCTAGGGCTTCCTTAGATTCATGAAATGAGGGTTGTCCCATCTACATATCACCAATGCATTAAGTTTCCTCACAATGGAGTGGAGGTAACAGTTAACGGTGATCCTAATCCATTCATATACTGCAATAACCTGAGATCAAAAACTGAGACCATCATTCCCAGTAATCGCGAAGCTATTCCTTCTTCGGCATACATTGATCTTGAGTCATTAAAACCTTCGACATCAAAACAAGGTGAGCTTAAAGGCAAATTTTAGGACAAGGGCATGGGGGAATACACTTTAAATCAGACCATGTACTTACGACAAGTCATGAGTTCACCAAAAGAATATGGAAGACCATATCCTAACAAGCAAGTATCCATCATGGTACTCAAATGGGACCCTACTACCTTTCAAAGATGGGGCGAACTGGAAGAGGAAGACTTATACAAAACGCTTTACAAAGACCTTAAAGATGATACACAAGATCACATCAGTCTACCATGTGAGAAATATGGCAAAGGTTTCAAGATCCTACAAAAATTCGGGTATGATGGAAAAAGCCCTCTTGGGTTACGAAAGGAAGGCATCATTGAACCTTTACAACCTGAATTGACTTTCAAAAGGGAACGGTCGAAAGGACTTGGTTTCCTGACTTCCAAGGTCCACACTAAAAGGACAGAAGAAGCCTTACAAATCAAAGCTGCCAAAATTCAACAGGAGGATCGCTATTCCATAGACTCCAACGAATGGGAATGGGGTTCAGATAAATCCTCCAGTGACTACGAGCTCACCGAGACATTTAGAGAGCCAGATGAACCCACAGAAGAAGAGGAATTTTATAAAAAGTTAAAAGTTGGTCAAGAAACAACCCATGGGGATTCCACACAGTCCTTGTCTCAAGGTCCTACGTTGAAATCACATAGGATGAGAACACCTGTCCCAGAATGCGCTACTAGTGATAATAATTTGGATTCGTTCGTGATCGAGACTGATGAGGAGAGTGCCATTGATGACCTTGATAATTACCTTGACATACCCGAACATAACTGCATCTTCACTCTTAGC
This sequence comes from Cryptomeria japonica, assembly GCF_030272615.1. NCBI lineage: Eukaryota > Viridiplantae > Streptophyta > Pinopsida > Cupressales > Cupressaceae > Cryptomeria > Cryptomeria japonica. The sequence goes on from NC_081406.1 coordinate 502,996,864, forward strand.
CCCGCTAACTTTGAAGACATTAAAGGCCTTCCCCTCGTTCACCACCAACTCATTGACTGGGATCATGAAGGACCTACACAGTTTGACACATTCCAAAATGATGAAGCTTTTATTGACTATCTTGGCATACGAGATGATCTTCCCCCTGGGGACCATAAAGCAGGATACACTATAGAACTCAATAGCATGGCATATTTTGGTGAGGGCGTCGGACCTTCCAGTCGCAAAAATGTGAAAATAAGAACAAACCAAGGGTCTTATGGCGAAAACCACACTGCGGCACTGTCTGACCCCAAAAATGTAAAAAGAAAGGACGTATCTGAGGGCAAAAACCTCTTTGAGGCACCCGAAGATGGAAGGCTCGACATTCTCCCAGCATCATATGAGGAAAAGTCATCCATGTTGGTAGAGGAGACTATCAAAACAAACATTGGTATAGAAGAGGTTCCACACAACATATTCCTGGCTCAATCGTTGACGGAGTCAGAAAGGTCAAAATTCATAAGTTTCTTCAAAGAACGACAAATCAACTTTGCATGGTCATATGCTGATATGCCTGGATTAGATCCGGATTTAGTAATGCATCATTTGACTGTTAAACCGGGGGCAAAACCAGTGAAACAAAAATTAAGAAAGATGCATCCAGAAGTCGCATTATTGGTCAAAGCAGAGCTTGAGAAATTATTGGACGTCGGATTCATACGCCCAATTGATTATCCTGAATGGATCTCCAACTTAGTGCCTGTCAGTAAACCAGATCGCAGCATCAGAATATGTACAGATTTCAGAGACATCAACAAAGCTTGTCCTAAGGATGACTTCCCATTACCAAACATAGATTTGATTGTAGATCTTACAACAGGTCATGAAATGTTATCGTTGACGGATGGATTCTCTGGTTATAATCAAATAAAGATCACGTCTGAAGATCAACACAAAACATCATTCACTTGTCCTTGGGGAACTTTTTGTTGGAATGTCTTTCCCTTTGGGCTAAAAAATGCAGGCGCTACATATCAAAGAGCCATGACTACTATCTTTCACGATCTCATGCACATAACTGTGGAAGATTATGTCAACGACCTCTTGGGCAAATCAATAGATAGAAATACACATTTGGACATACTTTCAATCGTCTTTGATCGGTTGGAAAAATACAAAGTAAGATTAAATCCCAAGAAATGTGTCTTTGGAGTAACCTCCGGGAAGCTCCTAGGATTCATTGTATCAAAAAGAGGAATCGAAGCTGATCCAGCAAAAGTCAAGGCCATCCTGGAGATACAACCACCAAGAAATATCAGTCAACTTCGGTCTTTACAAGGAAGACTCCAGTCCATACGAAGATTCATAGCGCAACTTGCAGATAAGTGTAATCCTTTTCAGCACCTGCTACATAAAAACATCAAATTCAAATGGGATGATAACTGTCAACAGGCTTTCCAGACACTCAAAGATTATCTTCTGAATCTGCCAGTTTTGATGCCACCAGTTCTAGATCAGCCTCTGTTACTATACATATCAGCTACTCCAACAGCACTGGGGGCACTCTTAGCACAGCAAATTGCTGAGGGCAAAGAAAAGGCAGTATATTATATCAGTCACACATTGGTGGGATATGAGCTAAACTACACACCAATTGAGCGTGCATGTCTCGCCATGGTCTTTGCTTCGCAGAAATTACGACATTACATGCTCACTCATAAGACTAACTTGGTTGCAAGAATCGGTCCATTGAAATACCTTCTCAATAAAGCAATGCTTACTGGGCGACTAGCCAAATGGGTAATGATCTTGAGTGAATTCAACATCGAGTATGTGGACAGAAAAGCAATAAAAGGACAAGCCATCGCAGATCAATTAGCAAATGCTCCCATGATAGATGATGTTCCTCTAAGTTTAGAATTTCCAGATGAATCCATTTTAACAATGTCACATGCGAAGCCATGGCAACTGTACTTCAACAGCTCATACACACAGCATGGGGCAGGAGCTGGCATCCTCTATATAACTCCTCAAGGGGATTCTATACCAAAATCATACTGCTTATCATTTCCTTGCACTAATAATATAGCGGAATATGAGGCATTAACAACTGGATTACGGATTGCAGTTCAGTGGAAGATCCAGGAACTTCGTGTTTTTGGGGACTCTCAACTTGTAATCCATCAAGCAACTGATGATTACCAAACAAAAGATGAAAAATTAATGCCTTACAAAAAAATGGTGGATGACCTGAAACAACATTTCACAAAGATAGACTTTGAGCAGATACCAAGAGAGCAGAATAGAGCCGTAGATGCCATGGCTACAATTGCTTCACTGATTGATCTACCTCCAAATGAGACTCGCTATGAGTTCTTGGTGGATAACCTGTTGGTTCCTTCATATGAAATCATTCCTACTAAGATGATATGTGTCGTCGGTCCTGAGTCCCAGTTATATGGTTCCATCTTCACATACCTTCGTGACAATACCCTACCTCCTGATTTATCCAATAACCAATGTCGCACTTTTATTCGCCAATCTTCTCGATACGTCATTTTAGCTGATATCCTATACCGGTGAGGTCTAAATGGCACTCTTCTTAGATGTTTAGAAAGCGACGAAGCTCAGATTGCGTTACGTGAGGTACATGAAGGGATATGTGGTCCACATGCTAGTGGTCCTACCTTAGCCAAGAAACTCATTAGGACTGGATATTACTGGCCCAATATGGAAAAAGACTCATATCAGTTTGTCAAGAAATGTAAGCAATGTCAAATTCATGGAGACCTCATACATGCGCCAGCGCAAGAACTTCAACCAATTGCGTCTCCTTGGCCCTTTTGTCAGTGGGGACTCGATCTCATAGGCAAGATTCACCCTCCTCCTTCCAATGGTCATAAATTCATTATCATTGCCACAGAGTATTTCACAAAATGGATTGAAGTCGTGCCTCTCACACAAGTCACTGGAAAATAGATTGCTACGTTCATCCTCAACTATATCATTTGTCGATACGGTATTCCTGTTTCCATTATCACTGATAATGGGCGTCCCTTCAAAAATTAGGATGTTTGTGAACTCTGTGACTGCTTCCATATTTCTCATCATTTCTCCACATCATATTACCCCCAAGGTAACGGTCAAGCTGAGGCGTCTAATAAGACAATCCTTAAAATCCTAAAAAAGACAGTCGACGATGCTGGCCATAATTGGCATATCCAACTTAATCCTGCACTTTGGGCCTACCACACAAGTGTCCACACACCTACAGAAGCTACACCCTATTCACTTGTCTACGGCGCTGAAGTCATCTTTCCTATTGAGGTCGAGCTACCCTCTTTACGAGTCTCTTTGCAAAACATCATCAGTGATGAAGACTATAGGGTCTCTCGCTTACAAGAACTAGAACTACTGGATGAACGAAGACAAACTGCTTTTAATCATCTCAAGGCTTATCAACAACGAATGAGTCGCAGCTACAATCACAAGGTCAAGCCTCGCACATTTGAGGTAGGTGATTTGGTTCTCAGAGAAAACCCCAAAAATCAGCAAGACAGAGAGAAGAAGGGCAAGTTCGAACCAAATTGGCTTGGTCCTTACATCATCACAGCAGCATATGGATCTGGTGCATATCAACTCTCAACTACAGAGGGTGAACCTTTGGAGGATCCTATCAACAACATTCACCTTCGCAGGTTTTACACATAGCTCTTCAGAGTATCCTAATTCAAAAATACAAAAAAATTAAAAAAATTAAAAAATACAAAAAAATTATAAAAACATAAAAATCGTTACTTGGTGAAAACCTGGCAAACAAGCGCCTTGTGACACAAAAAACATTGAAAAATCGAAAAAAGTAAAAAGAAATAATTTCGTCCAATGGTGAAAACCACTTTGGTGGCGCCCTAAGAAAGTACCATGGTGAAAACTGGGTCACCAGCGCCATGTGTAGAGACATTGCTCCTCCCTCCTTCAGGATTCACTTGCATCCTTTCACTTTGCACACACTCACAGCCTCTTCATCCATAATAAATTTACCCATTCCCATCATGGCTTGTTATTGATCTACTCAAGATTGGTTCTCCATTCATAATAAACATTCCTTTTCATCCCTTTCCATTCATAATAAATCAGCTCCTATCTATGGCTAAGGCAAATCTTATGTCTAGTAATGGGTGTGGAACTGAGAACATCACATGTTTCGAGGAGTATAGTTTCTTCCAGCTTTCTTCAGTCTATCCGTGCACAATCCGCAATAAAGCAACATTTGCATCATAGATCCACAATAAAGTTTCGTCTTCTCCACAATAAAGTATCAGTTTAATGGATTCAGTCAATTTCAGATGAGACACAACAACAACAATGGGCTTCAACAAATCAAATCTTTCAACAAACTCAGACAACATATGGTTCAGTGCTATCTATCATTTCTGTGAAAGTAAACATTGTGACCACAATCAAATAAGACTTATACAAGTGACAAGAGACACTAAACTTGAGGACTACAGTGGATGTTGGTGTCGAGTCTTGGTTTTCTTTTGATTTTATCTTTTGGTGACATATCTTTTAGCTTTTCTAGGATGTCTCTGACTAGAGATTTTATCTCCAGGATGTCTTTGACTAGAAAGCAAGGATGGGGTATTGTCACCTATTTGTATTTGTTGTCTGTGGATTGTCTCTTAGTAATGCTATGACTTGTCCAAGGATATGAGGACACTGTGAGTCTAGTATGAACTGGGGCATTCCTTGTTTGTGACTGTCTTATCTCCATGCAAACAGGTACAATGACTTTCTGGGTCGAACATATGCCTCGATTTTCATAACCTATTTTGCCATAATAAAGCTCAATGATGATAAAGCACAAGAAGCTCTTTCACTTTCATATCTTCTATCTTCCATCCCCCTTTCTTGATTGACTTCCATCGTCCTTCTCGAGTCTGCGTAGCCTGCTATCACATGACTGAGTATAATGACACACCAAAAACATTTGCATTTCATGTAGTTGCACCTGCATTACCACATATAAGCATTTCATACATACATATAGATATCACAATTGCATCACATCTTGCACACAACGCCTGTTAGCACAATTTACATTTGCATTATCATATTCATCTGCATTACATACATTCACATTTGCATCATGCATACACATATAAAACATAAAAGAACAAAAAAAAAAAAAATTGCATTGCATCATATACATATTTGCATCCATATCATAAGCATCACATAAGCACATCTCATCACATAGGTACACATGCTTATAGCTATCGCAAAGATGAATCATCTCATATATATATATATATATATATATATATATATATATATATATATATATATATATATATATATATATATATATATATATATATATATATATATATATATATATATATATATATATATATATATATATATAAAGTGTCATGATACAATGATGTCAAAATCATATGGCTACAATCACCCGCAGGTGTCTACATCATCATACAAAAATGGTACAATACTGATACATAGGGAGCCCTCTACGGCTATGATGAACTCCCTCCCTTAGAGCCGGTTGGCCTCGACGGAGTCTGAGCCCTAGAAGGACCAGCCCCAAGATCATCTCTCCTGGCCCCTGTGTCCTCTGCAGCCACCCCTCATGTTGCCCTATCTGGATAGAGGAACCCACTGATAACTCCTGCCAACACTGTTGGTAGTGCCAATCCTATCTGTGTCATGGTGTCCCATGCCACGTGTCTAGCCCTCATCTCTAGTCCTGGATCCTGAAACACTCGTCTCAGTGCATCCCTATTTCCATCTCGATCGTAAGGAATTAACTCCCCATCGATCGATATCCTCAGAATCCTGTATACATCCTTCAGGGTGACTGTCATCTCCCCCATCGGCAAATGAAAAGTGCAAGTCTCAGAGTGCCACCTCTCCGCCAATGCAGTCAGCAATCCCATGTTCGCCCGAAACTCAGACACATACAGAATATGTCTCAATCCCATAGCCTCAATTGCAGCTCGGTCCTCGCCTGTCAACTCAGGTCGCAACCTCTGAGTCGATGGGAATTTCTCCCGTGACTCCAGCATAGGCAAATACTTCTGCAGTCACACAAATCAATCATCTCAGTCCTAGTGACACTCACTGTTTATCACAAAGTGTTGCTTCTATCCTAGTGGTACTCCCTGTTCATCACAAAGTACTACGTGTTTGGCACTCCCTGTTGATCACAAAGTGTTGCTCACATTTGCACTCACTGTTCCTCACAAAGTGTTGCTCATATTTTAGTACTCCTTGTTCATCATAAAGTACTATATCTTGGTACTCACTATTCATCACAAAGTGCCTTGATCTATCTTATCCTAGGGCCTATGCTTGAGTGAATCCTATTGAGTAGTTTCCTAATTGGCAACGTATGTTCTATCACAGAATTGTCAATCCTAGCCCTATTTGTTATCCTAGTCTTCCCTAGAGGACTTGCTTGAGTGTATCCTCTCAGCAGCTTATCCAATCGACAGTGTATGTTCATCATAGAACTACCGATTTGACCTAGAAGACACAAATTCACATTTTTGGACACAAACGCGTTTTCCTGACATAAACACATATTTATTACATTACCTAGCATGCATTAATGACAACAATAAATGCAACAAAGTACAAGGAGGTTTTGTGGTACTTACTGGCTCTCCTGCCTCTGCTGGCCTCTGGAATCAGCGAACGTGGTCGAATCTATGAACCATTGCCATCGCTGTTGAATGTTGTTGCTCTATCTCGCTCTGCACTCTGATCTCTTGGATGTGTAGATGACAATGAGGATGTATTTCCCTCGTGGTCTATCTTATAGACTACCCTAGCCCTCGTTTCCCGAGTCAGTCTTCATTATCCCATGACTCTGTCACTTTATCCGCTCACTCCATTCTGTCCCGTCTTTCTTATCGAGAGATTGTCTGCGATCTTTTTAGACATTTTTTTTCATCCAATCTCTCGAGGGGGCATATCATTCCCATCTTGGGGCAACTCTGTATCAGTTCATATCATCTTCTTTGAAACAACGCGACAAGCCGCATTGTCTCAAAGAGGGGCAAAATGTAGACACCCAAAATTGTCTAGTCTAATTAAATAAATATTTTATTTATTTAATTATCTAATCTTAATTCTTCTATTAATTAAATAAATCTTTATTTATTTAATTAATTCATT